>NC_067231.1:24276458-24581458 GCF_019924925.1 Ctenopharyngodon idella
AAATGAACTATAGTGTCCTGCACCCACTAGTAAAAATAAAAATATATCAAAAATATCAAAAATGTCTGAATAATTTTTGGTTTGACTGTGTATATAGCATTATATAAGTCGCTTTGGAATATATGTCACAGCACGCTTCAGATGATAAAAAACATGACTTATAGTCCGGAAAATACGGTACTGAAAATGAAAAATGAAGCAATATCTGACTGCAGTACAGTATCTTTAGAAAAGGGTTGGCTGTAAATCTAACTGGAGACACTTGTCTCTTTGTTAGGTGAATGAAATACAGTGTGTGTGTGTTTGTATTGAGAGGGGATTCTTTATGAGCATCATGGGACCACTGTAAGATTCCAGCTCGGAGGGTTTTCTGCATAATTAAGTCTCTGTGACACAGCAGTGGAGAGCAGCAAAGAAATACCTTGAGAATTCCAGATTATGCATCAGCTACTGAAAATATAAAAACCTCTTTTACTGACAGCGGTTTTCAGCATGAAAACATTTAATATTTCTGTTACTCTCTGAAAAACCTTTAAAAATCATTTTACTGTAAGTGTTTTGTACAAGTTTCACTATGTTTTTAAGGACACTTTATATGTACACAACAGAGACAGCAAAAAGATTGATCAAATGTGCTATTTTCAGAACAGAGGAAGTGTCATTTTCTCTGCCATTGAAACTGAACCATTCCAAAACAAATTCTACATCCACACAGTGCCTGCGTTTTGCTGATGTTTGCAGTCTATTTGTGTACAAGTTGTTTGCACATTTCTTTCACTACACTGTTGATTTCAAACCTGCATTCATGATTCCAAGAGAACATATAGTTAAATACATAACTGTAAATATACACCTACAGCAAACAGAATCTTTGTATTTCTGTACTTCTACAGATAAAAATACAATTTAATTACAAATAAAATTAAAATGGTCTCTCATAAACTACCAGTCCATATACCTGCCACCTTGGGAGCAATCAAGAAAAAAAAGCGCTACAAAAGTATCACAAAAAGTGAGTCAAAATATGTTTGCACTTCCTCATTTTCATATTTAAACAACATAAATGTAGGTCTGCTCTATAAACAAAGCTGTCATATGGTGTCCCCAAAACTTTTGTATGAACTACCCCAAAACTCTCAAGTCAATGGGAAAACAAATGCTGTTCTCCGTAAACTTTTGTCCTAATGGTGGGCTTTGTCTGAAACCACAGACATGCCATGACAGACACTCAGAAGAATCTTAAAAGATAGATGCCGCTTTTAGATCTCAAATCACAGACCCCCTTCTCAGCAGGCAGTCTTTGAATCCTGACAGTATCTCGACAGCAAGAAACTCTCTGTATTGTGTAATTTGAGCTATGATATGTCATAAAGCTACTGAGGTTATAACAGCAAGACAGCGCACTTGAACCAGCTCTGCCCTGTTCAGGAAACACTTTACAGTGTTTCAGCAACGTCCTTGATTCTTTCCACTTTGATGCTCCTGTCACTTTCAGGAGCAAGATTTTCCTGAGGTTCTTCATTCACTTCCCTGATCCTCTCAGTCGGTGAGCCCACAATCCAACTCATGCTTCTTAAACCCTCGACCTGAATGAGAACAAAGCCTGTGGAACTTCATCTGCGCATTCCGCCCACACCTCTCCATTAATCTGCGGCCAGAGGAAAGAGCCTGGCATCCCCTCAAAGACCAGAGGACCTTTGATCCTCCTCAAGGTGACTCAGGATGAAGGAAGGCAGATGCTGAGAACTAAGGAGTGATAATAGGGTGGATTTCTCAAATGGAATTGGCTCTACACACCTGGCACACCTGGATATATCGCTACAGGTGGGAGAGTCTTTTCATGACAATGCTTGACTATATTCAAAATACTGTATAACACATTGCAGAATTAAATTCTACGTGGACATAAATGTTACCACAAATCATGCATCTTACTGAGGAAAGGTCTGCTAGTACTTTTATAGTACTTGTGATTCTTGCCAAGTGGATGCTAAAAAAGTGGAAAAAATGCGCAGGCAAGAAAAATGTAAAATAATCTTTATTTTCTAGACTGAGATAGGGAAGTTAGGTTCAAAATAAAATAATAAAATAAAATAAAATAAAATAAAATAAAATAAAATATTAAAAAAAATAATAATAAAAAAAAAAATAATAAAAAATATGACACAAAAATAAAAATACCATGCAAAATAAATACTTAAAGACATAGTTGAAATAGATCAAAAAGAAAAAATAAATTCTGTGCACACTATGCAAACACTTATAAATTCTTCAAATGCAGAGTCTACACATCCCACCAAATCCATAATTTTGTAAAATAAATTATGGTATAGTTTTATTTGCATTAATAGATGTTTTGTGAATATATTTTAAAACAGTCCCATTTCACTGAGAACGATGGCAGTATACACTACCAGTCAAAAGTTTGGAAACATTACTATTTTTAATGTTTTTGAATGAAGTCTCTTATGCTCATTAAGGCTGCATTTATTTCATAATAAATACAGAAAAAACAATAATATTGTGAAATATTATTACAATTTAAAATTATGGTTTTCTATTTTAATATACTTTAAAATATAATTTATTTCTATGATGCAAAGCTGAATTTTCAGCATCATTACTCCAGTCTTCAGTTTCACATGATCCTTCAGAAATCATTCTAATATGCTGATTTGATACTCAGTTATTATCAATGTTGAAAACAGTTGTGTTGCTTAATATTTTTTTGGAACCTGTGATACTTTTTTCAGGATTCATTGATGAATAAAAGGTTTAAAAGAACAGCATTTATTCAAAATATAAATCTTTTCTAACAATATAAATCTTTACTATCACTTTTTATCAATTTAACACATCCGTGCTGAATAAAAGTATTAATTTCTTTCAAAAAAAAAGAAAGAAAAAAAATTACTGACCCCAAACTTTTGAACGGTAGTGTATATTGTTACAAAAGATTTCTATTTTAAATAAATGCTGATATTTTTTAACTTTTTATTCATCAAAGAATCCTGAAAAAGTATCACAGGTTATAAAATAATATTAAGCAGCACAACTTTTTCCAACATTGATAATAAATCAGCATATTAGAATGATTTCTGAAGGATCATGTGACACTGAAGACTGGAGTAATGATGCTGACAATTCAGCTTTGCATCACAGAAATAAATTATATTTTAAAGTATATTAAAATAGAAAACCATAATTTTAAATTGTAATAATATTTCACAATATTATTGTTTTTTCTCTATTTATTATGAAATAAATGCAGCCTTAATGAGCATTAGAGACTTTGTTCAAAAACATTAAAAATAGTAATGTTTCCAAACTTTTGACTGGTAGTGTAGGTGAGGTCACGAACCCGAATCTGTTATTGCACTCAGCCTGTGCCATGTCAGAGAGAAATGGCCTCATTAGGGGAAACAGAAACTTTTATATTGAGTTTTATGATGGAAAGTAGGATCTTATGAAGGTAGCCATTTGGTAATCCCATCAGTCTTTCCATGAAACCTAGATTTTGGGCTATTTTTGCCTCATTACTGCCACGTGGTTGAAACTTTATGAGAGTTTAATAGTTCTATGTGCAAAGTACAAAATAAGCACATATGATAATTGATTTACCACTTCATATAAAATTTCTCCACCTAGCAGCTTGCTGTCCTTTGAGTAATTGTTGTCATTACCATTCCAAAACTCAGTAGCTGACATATTTTAGCTGGAAAACCTGCTTGCTCACATTACAACTGCAATACTTATGTCACTTTTTCAAGACTTTTCACGCAGAGCACAACAGCAGTCTGTGTGGGATAAACTATGGAATATTTTCCATTGCTTTGTCACAAAATACATTCAATTACTACACCTTGCAAATTACATTAATTGTTTTTCCTCACTCAAACACAACCACCACCAAAAATCTATGTATTTACATGCCAATTAGCATTTTTACAATTTTTTTTCCAAACTATTAAACTTAAGTTCAGAACTTAACATAATACAAAACTGAATAAGAGAACAATTTGCTACATTTCTACACTAATATTGCAATATATTCCAAATCTAAAAACTGAAATACTATCAAAACAAGCTGAACAGCTACACAAATACAATACCATCTATGCAAAAGGGGGCAACTTAAGAAGAATGTTGTACTGTAATGTAAACATGGACCAAGCAACATATTGCATTCATTGCATGCACTGAATTCTAAACAGTATTGAGGTGTCATTCTTGTTTTGTATAGAAATTTTACAAAAGAAAACAGTGTAATGCTTACCTGTTTGTTAGTGTTTTTAGGTCATTGTTTTATGAGTGACAAAGTGTGTTTGTTGGGTGTGAAATTTACTGCTATGTCAAGTTGTTAAGGAGAACTGTGTAAAGAGTTTTGAATAAGTGACCCAAGTACAATCCTATTGATTGTAAATAACTGTAAAAACTGTGACAAAGACAGACAGTAACTTCCACTGACCTGGTATAGACACCATTTTTGCGGCAGAAGGAATTTTTGACTGACAGTCGACGATTGTTAAGCTCCAAGGCAGGGAAGCGGCTCTCGTCCAGACTGACCATCTCTCCATGTGCCAGTGCATTGCAGTTGGAATTGTTGCCTGTATGGATGAGATATGGAGACATTAAGAGATCATAAGATGTAGTTTGGACCAAAACCCGATACATCACACTGAGATGTGACAAATTTTGTTTTGGTGAGGATGATGCTTTGGGTCTAAATTAATGGAACAGAAATTTATTTTGTTTTGGGGTCGATCATAATAACAGGATGCATTGTCACCAAAACCACAAGGCCATAATTGTGGCATTTTTGGAGCTCAACACTCTGATTAAGGTAAAAAGTTCTGGGCTGACAAGTAGTGTTGTGTGAATGGTGTGTATATGTGTGTTTGTGTTGGACATTTGTGTGATGGAATGTTTTTGTGTGGAAGGAAAGACTAGGCCTCTTATGCTCCCTCAGTTTGTTTAACATGTTTAGTGACCCACATGACTGACCCGCCCCTCAGTACTGTTGTGTTTAGCCAGCTCTTACTACAGAAATGCTGACCGCACATTTACACACACATACCAAACTGATGATGTCACAGCAACAACACTGCTGTTTCATTCATCATGCCTCTCACTAAATGACCCTTTAAGACAGATAGATAGATACATAGATAGATAGACAGATATATAGATAGATAGATAGATATATAGATAGATAGATAGATAGATAGACGTACTTGAGTCAGATTTCTTGGCGTACTTCTTGCTCTGGCCTCTGATGATGAGGATGAAAACTAGAAGCAGGATGAAAATGAGGCCGACCAGAGCCACCACTACCAGAAACCACCATTCCTCATAGAATGGAGCCACTTTTTGAGCTGGAATTAAAAACAGTTGCATATATCATTACACAAATGGACTTGGGTATGATTTCACATTGATTTTCACTTCTAATAAATTTAAGGGTTTGAACTAACCTGATATGGATGGTGACGGTTGGCTTGGAGAGCCATATCCATAGTCATTCACCCCAATGACACGGAAGTCATAACTGACTCCCTGTTTCAAGATATCCATGTTGAAGGTGTATGATGTCACTTCCTTGGGAATGTCCTTGATTAAGATGTCCCACAATCCTTCGTCTGAAACATTTTTTAGAAAGAAAAAGGCCTAGTCAAACATAGTAGCATAGTTTGACATTCATATCAGTCATAAGAGTCTGATAACCTTAAAGACACAGCACACCCAGATATGAAAATCCTGTGTTTATTTACTTACCTTCATGTCATTTCAAACCCATATACAAGTTTAGGGTGAATCATGTGAATAATGACCAAATTTTCATTTTGGGGTATATTGTCGCTTTAAGAACACTTATGTGTGTGTCTAAGGGCTGGTTCACACAGAACGTGTTTTTGCTTTAAAAAATGCGAGACGCAGGCAGTGGAATGGGGAATAACCACAAGATCTCGAAACGCGCCTTTTTAAGTCGAGCGCCGCGTTTTTAGAATGCCGAGTCATACGCGAGACGCTGCAAAAGACACAAGACGCGAGTGCAATGGTCAAACATGTCCGTCTATCGCGTTTTTATATAGAAAAATAATGGAAAAGTAGTGCAGTGGAATGGAAAAACACATTCTGTGTGAATGACCCCTAACACTGCAGCAGCTGTCAGAACTAATTATCCAAAGGCTAGACCTCATCAAATAAAATTTCATCACAATAGATCACATGTCATTGCAGCTATGTCTAATGTGTTTAATGTGCTACCAAGAACCTCAAGCACCTTCAGGAGCATTAGGGAAGAGAGAGAGAGAAGTGCTGGTGTCATGTGCCAGGCCTGGCAGAGAAATTACATTTTGAGATCATCAGGGCTGAGGGCGATAATAATATTCCACCTCGATGGCACATGAACGGCATGCAAAAATGGTCTGGCATACATCACACTAATGTATGGATCTTTAACACACACAGTTTCTTAAATCAATACCATCTGCTCCTCCCCCAGAACTCACTCTTTTCTCTTTCGAGCAGGGCTTCTTCTCAGTCATTGAGGAAATCTGATCTGTGCTGTCTCAATTGGAGCACATCAATATATCTCCTTCATCGGACACAAGCTCCCGTCAGAATATTTTTTCTAGTTTGAAGCATATGGAATCACTCTTCATTTTTTGGGAGAATTGTATCTAAGAGTTTGGCTGCAAGGAATATGCTGAAAAACAGACCTCATGTTAAGTCTGAGCCTTAAAGTCAGAGACATTGAATATTTGAATTGGGTTTACTCATTTCCTTGAATTCAAGGTTTAAAGGGATAGTTCACCCAAAAATGAAAAATATGTCATTATTTACTCACCCATTCTCACCCGTTACTCACCTGTAAGACTTTCTGTCATCTTTGGAACACAAATGAAGAAATTTAATTGAAATCGGAGAGATTTCTGTCCCTCCATTGACAGTCTACACAACTACCACTTTGACGCTTCAAAAAATTTATAAAAATATCGTAAAACTAATCCATATGAATCAGGCGGTTTAGTCAAAATTTTCTGAAGAGACTCGATCACTTTATATGATAAACAGATTGAATTTAGGCTTTTATTCACCCATAAACATTGATCAGCGAACATAAACAGAAGCTCATCTGTACTTGATTGATGCGCGAGAACAAATCTCATTGGTTCTTGCGGAAGCTCAAACGTGCTGCGTAACACACGAGAGCAAATCTCATTTGTTCTCGCACATCAAGCAAACATGCTTGAGCTTCTGTTTACCATAACTGATGCGTATGTTGATGAATGTTTATATGTGAATAAAAGCCTAAATTAAATCTGTTCATCATATAAAGCGTTCGTGTCTCTTCAGAAAATTTGGACTAAACTGCTCAATTCGTATGGATTAGTTTTACGATCTCTTTATGAACTTTTTGAAACGTCAAAGTGGTAATTGCATAGCTGTCAATGGAGGGACAGAAATCTCTCAGATTCCATTAAAATATCCTCATTTGTGTTCTGAAGATAAATGAAAGTCTTGAATGACATGAGGGTGAGTAAATGATGACAGAATTTTCATTTCTAGGTGAACTATCCCTTTAAGTTGGATCTTCTAAATCAGAAAATATTGAGGTTTTTTTCCCACTGTAAGCTAAAACTAAGTGAATTCAGTTTATTTTCTATTTCTGTTTAATACCTATTTCTGTCTTGTTTTTGACAAAATTTTTGGGTAGATGGGTAGAAAATTGGAGAGCGAGAAGGAGAGTGGAATCGGTCTAATCTGAGATTATACCAGCAGTACCTCCATGAGTACCAAGGCTCTAAGTAGTGCTGCACAATTTGTAAAAAAATCTAATAGCGATTTTGCTGATAAAAATTGTTATTTAAAATGTGATTTAAAAAAAAAGCTCCAGGTTTGCTGGGCTTGTGTTGGCCAAAAATGCTGTGATTATACATTAATATGACCATAATAATGATAATAAAATAATAATAATTATTAAATAAACAAAATAAGAATTATTATTGTAATTTTCACTGTACAATAAAAAAATTGAGTATTTAAAAAAAATAATATAATTATATTAATAATAATAATTGTACAACTGTAAAATTAAAATATATTTATGGCTCTTAATATTCTTTTTCAAACATTAAACCATCAAGCTTTTATTTTGGCAGAAACCTAAAGGGAACCCTTAGAGCTTCTCTCTACCCCCCTTTTTTTTTTTTTTTTTTTCTGACAACAGCACTTCTCATTACCAGTCTGAACACAGTGCTGCACTTCAATCTGAAACACACAGCGCAAATATTTATTTAACTAAATTGCAGTCTTTCAGATACGACACTTTTCATAGACAAAGACTTTAAGGAAATGACAGGAAGTTTGAGACATGGGGAAATTAACTGGCATAGACATACACAAACCTGCAACTCCCATATGAGCACCTAGGTTCAACTAGAGCATGTGCTAACCACTAAGCCACGGCTCCTGCGTTTAATTTCTCAAAAGTGCTCATTTGTATTTTTATCTCACCTGAGGGTCTGGCCTCAATAACATAGCGTGTGATGGGTGCTCGCCCAGGATCCCCATTGGCCCAGTGGATGGTGAGGGCAGAGCCATATCGAGATATGAAGGGCTCACCGGGAGGGCCCGGGGCTCCTGATCACAAAGAAAAAATGGGGTCACACAAGCTCAGCTGAAACTGCTCAGCTGAAATAGTACAGAGGCTCTAGCATACAGACAAACCTTCTCCAGGTCCTGTGGTGATGTTGGCCTCCACCTCCGGACCATAGGTAAAGGTTTTGGCACGAATGCGGAAGTTGTACGTGACGCCATCCGCCAGGTCTTTGATTTTCAGCCACAGGGGGGCGTTTCCCTTCACGTCCACCGTCACGATCTTACTGACGCCTGGGGGGGAGGGGGAGTGAAGACAGTCGACACAGGCCACTGAGGACTCTAGACAAACACACTGCTTTTAGTTCAGGCAACAGGAGCTCAACACACACTCACACATGGGTGTAGATCTCATTTCAACCATATAGTTGGAATCTGAATATTGATTGCAGGGTCCAAAATTAACACTCATCCAATGCCAAATGCAAGTGAAATGACTTTGGCCAGTTAATAAGAATTTGGCTGGCAATTTTATTATTCACTACAACTTGTTTGTAGAGTTTAAGAAGGGTAATTTGACAAGTGAAGCACATGATCTGTTAAGTGACCAGCATGGATATCTTGTAAGCTGTGTTTTTATCGTTAACTAAAATGAAAACTACTAAAAATATTTTTTGTAAAAAAAAATTAGATGAAAAAGTTACACTTAAAAAGCATAAATGATAATTAGAAAGGTTGCCTTAGCAACTTACTGAAATAAATTGAAGCTGAAAATATATTTAAATATTTAAAAAAAAACTAATAAAAATGACAAAGCACATAACAAAATTACTAAAACTGGAAATATAAAATATAAATATAAATATAATTTATATAAAATATAAAAATAAAAGGTATTTCAAAATATGAATAAATACTATAATAGTATATAAGATAAAAATAATATATAAAAATAAAAATAATTTGAAGTGATGCTTCAAAATGATCTGTACTGTTTGTCATAAACAAGCAAGGAAAAAAAAAGCTAAATTAGTTAAAAATATAGATATTATTTAAATAAAAATAATGCAAAATACGACTAAGTTAAGAATGGCTAGTAACTTTTTAATTAACCCACCACCGGCAGGTGTGGCAAATGTTAATTGTGGACCCTGACTAATTATAATATTGACAATTTGAAGTTAGAACAATTCTGGAAGGAATTGTTCCCGGGCCCAACACCCCTGCGCGCGCACACACACACACACACACACACACACACACACACACACACACACACAACTGACTATATCAATTAACCTCATGATTATCTACACTGTAAAATATTATTTTCATGAGGTAACATTTTTTCTTTTGTTAAATCAACTTAGATAATTAATGTAGTTCAGCTAACATAATATTTTGAGTTTCTGTTGATTAAACCAATAGCCTTCATTGTATTAACTCAAATTTTAAGGCAACCAGGTAACTTTTTTAAGTTAAACCAACAATTCTTTTTTACAATGTAGTAATGACAGTAAGGTGTTGAAAAACGAACATTTAAGCTAAAGGTGGTATGTTTTAGAAAAACACACCTAAGAAACAAGAAAGCCACTGACCATCAACAGGCATGCAGGGCTCGTAGATGAGTCTGTAACCCTCGATGATACCATTAGGGAAGACAGGCTCGCCCCACGACACATTCACAGAGGTGGTGGTGAGCTCACTGAAATGGATGAAACTGGGAGCGCTGGGAGCTGAAAGAGAAAACATCTGCTAATCTGGAGAGACACGACAGACAGTCTCAATGGCTTAAACACGTCTCCCTGTCTCCTTTTCCTGGGATTGAGTCTTTAAACCCTTCTTGGAACAAAAAACAGCTAAAACAAAATTACCTGTCATTCTTTGTCTGTCTCTATCTTTGGGGGGAAAAAAAGAAAAGGGCAGACATAATATAGAGACAAATCTTTTTAGACGAAACAGAGGAAGACAGACACAGCTAGTGAGAAGATAGACTCTTGCTGATTTATTGTACTTCCTTTGCTATGTACTTGAACTCCACAGCTTGAGGCAAAATCATTTAATGCCAGTCAAAGTGATTTCTGGATGAGCAATTCAAGATATCAGTGAGAACCGTCAAGCTATTATATGTAGTTTTAACCACAAACAAAAACAATGTTCTTCACGCTCTAAAAAATGCTGGGTTAAAAACAACCCAATTTGGGTTGAAAATGGACAAAAAGTAATTTGCTCGACTGATTCAATGACTGGAGAGTCTTTTTGACTGTTTATTTAAAAGAACCAGTTCATAAGAATCATTCCTTTCAGAATCAGATTATAGTAGTGGTGAAGTTTGTCATATTTGTCATCTTTTCCTCATTAAAAAGACAATGAATAAATCTAGTGCAAGTTCTGCCCTTCAATTTTACACAAAAATGGAAATATGCCATTTTCTTCAAAATATCCTTTTTATATGTTCTATTACACTACTTGGTTCCTCATGTTTCCCCTTCTAGAAATCTATATTAGCAAAGAGAGTGAAAACAAAAAGCCCACACATAAAAAAAATAGCCTGGAACGGCATTTCATCCATCTATTTTGACACTGAAGCTCAACACGGCCAACTTTATAATATCAGATGACAAAAACGGTCACTTCTTTGGCAATCAAATGAAAAGCACATTTCTTTCAGACTCCAAGGGAAGCATCTCCTTCAGAAAGAGAGAACAATCTAGAGACTGTGTCCCACAGACGCTCTGAGCCGTGAGCCAACTCACAGGCATGCTGAATGAAAACCACAAGGGCTGAATAAGGCAGAAATAACTCTGCTTCATCAGACCGAACTTTATACACACAAACAAATGCATATAGCAGATTTACTGATTAGAAGCAAATGATAGCTTGTTGAGTTTTTGATATTTCTTGGCCAGCTGTCAGCAGCGGTTCGCATTCCAGAATGTCTTAGACACATAAATAATGAAATCATTTGAAATAGTTTCAATCATTCCAAACTCCTAATTGATTGCCCATGTGTTTACTGTAAAATAAGTGGCAAAAGTACAATTACTCACTTCAGCTTTAAAATCTAAAAAAGGAGGGCTATCTAGTGTCAGATACCATAGTGGCCTTCCTGTACTTGGTACATTATGTGCTTAGCAAATAACCCAGAACAAGTGTTGTGATACGCATGAAGGTCAGGGAAGGACAGAACTTTTCCTCACCAGCTTGTTGGGTTCTTCCTCTGGTCGGTGGACTGCGTGGCCCATCGCCGGCTGCGTTGAAAGCAGCAATGCTGATCATGTAGGTGGTGTAGCCCGTTAGATTCTTCAGCTTCACCCCTCCCTCTGGCAGGAAGAGTGTCCGCAGTTTCTCAGTCTCGTTTTTCCGCTGATATTCCCAAAAGAAAATCTGCAATAATAAAACAATAGGTCACACTCATATTATTGTTCTGTATTGTCTATTTTAGGCATTTTTCAACACTCGGGTACTTTTATATCCCAGGTGTTGATTTTTGAAGAAACATTTTTGTCCTTTTTGTTATATGAAGGTCACTTTACAATGTTCTTGGAAGTATTTTCAGGGCCTTATTAATTATTGTAACCTTTTTAAAGTGGTCATGAACTGCGTTGTTTTATTGTTTAATAATGTTTTATAATGTTTCCTGGGGTGCACTTATAATGTTAGTATGATTTTTGCATCAAAAATTGTCATAATTTAGAAATAAAAGGCATTTTTCCTACCCTGATTTTATCTCTCTAATTTGAACGCTCTGTTTTAAGGGGTGTGTCTGCTGTGAGACTTCAGTGTAATGAAATAGCTAAGTATTACTCTCTATGTGGAATTCTCTCGAAAACTTTTAGCACATTTTTACAATGACAGCTCTCAAGGTTTACTAATCGTGAAAAGTGTAGATCATAGCATTACATTTAGATCATGGCATTATATTTAAGTCGTGGCATGAAAGATTGCAGTGATGAACATTGTTGTAGCTGATCACAGACATGTTGTTGAGCGCATGAATGCAGTGATCTCGTCATTGCAACTCAGTTTCTGCACACTAACGAATGCTTCCATCATAACTAACAGCGCAAACACAATTTAAATAAGAGATTCGTTGAACTTAACGGGAGTTTTGGAGAGTCCAGAACTTAGTAACTTATAAACTGTTTGATTGACAGCTCCAGCGATTGTAAAGGAAGCGTTCTTTGATGTCCCCGAAGCCATCTTTATCGCTTGCTAGCTCTAGTAGCCCAGCGTTAGCGTCTCTCTGTTACCTACTACATGGCATTCACGATTCGGTGGGCGGGGCTAAACAGGCAGTGATGTAGAAGCGGGCGCTGATCTTCTGCGGAGCGGTGTTTAGCCACACTATTACGTAATAAAGTGGCACATTCCACGACCTGTCGTTTCGGCAGATTGGCTTCAATATAAGCTGTTTTTAGACTAATGAGAAAATTTTGAGTTCTGAATTCTTGGATGTTTTTATAGTACAATGACCTCTTATATGTCAAAAGATCAAGGGAATTTTGATTTCTCAGTTCATGGCCCCTTTAAAATGGCCTTTATGTAAAAAATCACTCAAGCTGTAATTTGTAATTATTCAAAAAGTGTAATTTCCACCAGATGATGTAAATAGTTCACATTAGTAAGAAAAGCCCATGAGTCAGGGAAGGTCAACAACTTAACATCATACAGAAAATACTCATGGGATTCACACTAAAAGCATTTTCCACTTAATCATCAGAGACAGACCTTATAACCCTGAATGTCTCCATTCTGAGTCTCCAGCGGAGGCGGGTCCCACGTCACATCAAATTGTGTGGCAGTAGCTGATTGGATGACCACATTTTGAGGTGGGGCAGTGGGAACTGTGAGAGAACATCGATGTGATGTGAAGTTTTGTTGCTTTTCATGTGTCAACAAAGAAAGGACTTCATAACGGTAATACAAGTTTTACCTGCTTCACCAACAAACACTTCCTGTGGTGAGCTAGTTGGTCCCTCACCAACAGCATTGTACACACTCATTCTGATTTCATATCGCTTGTGTTTCATAAGGTCTACAAAAGAGCAAAAAACACAAATAACAGTTTCTTCACACATGGTAGGCACTTCACAGATTTAATTTTCTTACTAAACAACAACAAAAAAAAAGGACAAACAATGTGATTTGCTTTATATTAGATGTCCCACTCTCTGTACCATCTTTTTTTTTTTATTAACTTTGACTCAGGCTTTCTCTGAAAACTTTCCTAGTCCAAGTCATGAGTCAGTCTGCTTATCTGAACTCAATTTACACACTGCTCTTCCTGCAGACATCAATGGCAGAGAGAAACCAGACCCGGCTCTTAACTTCATTACCACTCTAGATGTGAGGTGAGAACAGGCCTGCTGATAGCATCTAGCCTAAACATCCAGGCTGCATGTTCTTAACTCTAAAGCAAGACTTGACTTGTGCTGCATTAAACACAATCATATATCAGTTTTATGGGAGGGAAAAAAATAGCAGATTGCAAGAACAAACAGGAAGCAACTTACTGTCCAGCTCGTACTGAGTGAGGGACGGCTCGCTGAGATTCCGTAAGCTATATGGAGCTGCAGGAGAGAAAGTGGAGGACATTTGTGAAGAAGATATGGTCAGAAAAAGAATAAGAGTGAGATATTAGCTTAAATATTTTTAAAACATTTAGAATGAATATGACATTATGCTTGGTATAGTACAATGATGCTCTGGCTGTTTTTTTTAATATTTTATTTTTAATTTTAATTTTAATATTCTATGATCAATTAATTAACTGATTAATTGTTCATAAACATATATATATATATTTAATTTTTCATAATTTTAATATTCTATGATCAGTTAACTGATTAATTGATTATATATAATTTATTTAATTTTTCATAATTTTAATATTCTGATTAATTGATTAATTAATTGATCACACACACACACACACACACACATATAAATATATAGTTGATAACAGTTGATAAAAAAGATAATTAAATATAAAAGATAAATTAATCACAATTTTCATGGTTAGGTGCAACAAAAAAAGGCCAAAGCACTACAACGAAAGGGTTTCAACATTGGTATTTATGTTGCGATAATTATTATTATTATTTTTTTGGGTGGGTCATGTCTAGCCATATCTCACTAGTAAGAGAACTGTCACTAGCAGGCACGTGCACACATAGACATAAAAGGGGGCTTGAGCTCCTGCCCTTTTTCTTCCAAGAGAGAAATTGCCCTTTTTTTCTGGGGTACTTTTTTTTTTTTTTTTTTGCTCTTGTGATAAACCTATTGAACACTAAAGAAGACCATAGTCTCTGTGTGAACTGATTATTCTGTAGAAATCTGTGGAGTATGAAACAATTGCGTGAGTGTGAGGGAATTAAAATAAATTGGTAAGGAAGTCAGAGTTGTCTTAATATATTTAAGGGTTTATCATTTTTTTAAAATAAATAATTATGAGAAGTGCCCTTTTTTCTGATTGAGCCCCTGCCCCCCAAAATGTCTGTGCAGGTCCCTGGTCACTAGTGCAGATACTGTATGTCTTATGCTTACAGGTGAGTTCTGCCCAGCTGGTTGAAGCACCACTGATGGTATGAACGCTGAAACTTCGGAGCCGATCGTAAAGCAACTCCCGATATCGGATTCGGAAGCCTAGCAGGATCCCGTTAATCTTCTCCTCAGGAGGGGGCTGAGGATGACAGGACAGGCTGAGTGAATGTCACCACACACATAATACCAAACAGACCAAACAGAATTGCTATTTCTCCTTCTGCTATTGGTCAGAAAAAAGATTAGCCTTTAAGCCTTTGCCATTTGATTTGTGTCTGCGGTTAAAACTTTTCTGAAACTACATGTAATTGGAGGTTGTATAAACACATGTACGTTGCTAATATCCGGAGGGAAGACATCTTTGCTCTGTCACATCAAACATTTGCTCAAGTTTAACGATCAAACCTGAGAAATCCCCCCTAATAAAGTGTGAATGAACTGGGTGGAGGAACCAGTTCACTCACCTTTTTGCCACCTGAATGGATAGAGATGTAAACCAGAGGCCTGCGGCTCTTTGAAATGGTAGGCTAATTCAGGGGTGACTTTGAGAATATGTGTTTAAGATACATACTATGCCCTCCTGCTCTGTTATTACAAACCGTTGATAGAAAAGCACAGGAGAAGTATAGTGGAAAGTCCCGCCCCCTTACCTGCCAGCAAATCAGCACAGAGGTTGTGGTGTGTGGCGTGACAGTCAGGATTGTGGGAGATTCGTCTGGAGCTGGAGAGAGCAAGAGATACAATTAAAAGACAGAAAGATAACTGTGCACTTGGCATCATTGTGAACGTTTTGCCGCATCAGCTACAATGTATTACGCCTGTCTTACAGCCTGATTTGTTGCGTTGGGTTTTAAACAGGCATTATGCATTGGTCCGTCTCACTTCACTAGAGTTGCTTAGGTATAATTTAGTCTCGTAGCAACCAGAGATACTGTATTACCTCATTTATTCTACTGCCTCCAGCAATGACATCACTGCTGGAACACAATAACATCACCTGCGTACACAATAAAACCTTGGCTGCTATTACGGCTGTAAAACAGTACTCTCGTAATACAGGCAGAGTAGCATCTGTGTGCAGAATAATGGTCAATTCATGAGATGCACATCATGTACAGAATGACTCGGCTGTATATATTCAGAGAAGAGAGGAAGGCGGAGCCATGTAGAGAAGAATATGGTGTTTAATGGCTCTGTTCTAAAACCTAGCGAGCTGCAACACTGTCTACACAGGGATACTGTTCAAAACTTTTGGGTTAGCAGGATTTTTAGGGCCAGATACACTGAACAGGGAAAATTAGCATGAGAGCACAATTCCCAAAAAGAGCAGATGGGAGTGGAAAGTTCCGCGCATGATCTTCTGACGACGCGCAAGATACTTGCAAAACAAATACTTTTTTCAGGATTTTTTGGTTAAAAAAGAACAGCATTTATTTGAAACAGAAACTATTAGTAACAATGTAAAAGTCTTCACTGTTACAGCACGTATAAATATTGGATGAAATAGTCCATTGAAATTATATTAAACTATTTTTATTTAGCTTTTGGAAACGGGGTGTTTTCACTCCACAAACAGGTCTTTTTTTCATAATTTTTAGCCTCAAATTGAATGAAACGCTAATTTAATACAGCTCTTTTCAAGTGTGCTTTTCCAGAAGAACAAAGTGATGCTGCTAAGTGTTTGCTTGTAAACAGTAATTTCATCTGTTTAGTTTTAAAATCATTTGATTGAGCGTCTCCCAATGTTTTATTTTTTAATGAGAAGCCCATTTTCCACTCCTTACACTGTTTAGAGAACATATGAGATGCTGACTTTGATTTTGGCCATACAGCCACAAAAGGCTGTTTTATGCAACCTACTGTTAGCTGGTTCTCCCATCCTACTCAGGTTGGTCTGGTTTTATGGTTTAGGAAGGGTTTGGGGCACTTGTCAGCTGGATAGGCTGAGAGACCAGCTGCCTGACCAACTTAAGACCAGCTTGGGCATCTTGGCAACCAGCTAAGGACATTTGAAACTCTTATGATGCCTTAAAATATCTAGGTTTTGAAACAGAGCTTTAGAGTGTGCATGTCTCCACAATAAAACATTGATAAAGAGTACAAGAGAAGTGTTCTAACCATCCTGTAGTGTTGTGATGGCTTCACTCTCTTCACTGTAGTCACTGTCTCCAATATCATTAGTGGCCTTCACTCTGAACTGATACGAGGTGAAGGGCTTCAGTCTGAAATAAAAATCACACACATGAGTCAAAACACAAGAAGCTACTCAAAATATGCTTTGCATAAAGCCAGTATTATATTACAATGACTAACAAAGTAACGCCACTCTTTATGGAAAAACTGTACTGTGAAGTACTGTGACTTTATGCATCAAATCACACAACACATCCCAGCACATGTCTTTTGTACCTGTCTACGATGTAGGAGCTGGACTCATGGCTAACAGACGCAGAATGAACTGTCCAGTTCTTCTCGGGCAGCTCTCTGACCTGAACCGTGTAATACCGGACTGGCGATAAACCGTCGCTGCCAGGTTCCCATGATAATAGCACACTGCGTGCCTGTACATTTTCCTGAGGGACTGTAGGACGGCTGGTGGGCTGGGGCCGAGCTGGGGGTTAAAGGTCAAGCATAATTAGACTTAAAACTTAATCAAACAAAGCCAATAACCAGACGAACCCCTACCATACGTAGTGTTGGGAAGTTCAAAATATTTACATTTTTGTGAATCGCTTTGTTTAATGTGAATTTAATGTGAAACAGAAGTCTTTCAAAAAACATTAAGCAAAACCTAATTTTATTTATTTAATTTAATTTAACTTAAACTGAGATGTTCATTGCTTTTGTGCTCTGGAAGCAGAATTAAATCATAAAATTAAATTATATAATCTGATGCACGAAAATGGAGCAAATATATAGATGAATAATCTCAAAACTGTATCCAAATTTTTGTTGATAAAAAAATCTTTAGAAAGCCTTGTCCAATCACCCTGAGACTAGCGATAGTAAGTAGCATGGCAATTTAAATAGTTTAATATATTGAAGCAAATATAATTAAGCTACTTTTTTAGTCTAGTAATTTTAGTGAAGCTAACTACTTTTTCAAATAGTATAACTACTTTAAAATATGAGTAACTTGTAGCATGGGAAGCTAGCTTTGAAGTAGCATCCCTAACACTGGTTTTTATGTCTATACTCATAGAAACTCATACAATATTATCTCTGCTTTACCACACACTTATAATCCTGCTGAACAATTTAAAAAATACATTAGATTATGGAAAATTTATGACTCTCATATTTCACTATATAAGCACACTTTATGAGTCAAAACCTCTGATTTCTACACTGGATCAGTGCACTGCATAAATAATCCGAGGTCTGATTGTGATGCTCTGTAAGAAGAACGTGCCTTTGCCTGAGTGGAAATCAGTGCAGCAAAACTTCCGCCAGACGTCTCAGACCACACCAAAGCAAGTCTGGCTAGAGGGGATTGAGTTGTTTTGGACTCAACCTCAGTGGACTGTAGAAGTCTCCGTTCAGAGACATGAACACACAAACACCCTCTCTAGATACAAGTCTGATTACATGACTCTGTGTAATCATAACATCATACGCATAAGGATGGGGGCTTTTTCAAGAGCAGGGAAGCACAGATGCCACTTATGAATTACAGAATGTGTGCCTAGGTTTTATTCATTAATATACTGTATATATATATATATATAAACAAAAAAGGTTGATGTAAATCAAAATAAAACCTTTAATCATTCATTTCTTGCTTAATGTCAACAGGCACACATTGATGTGATGCTCAGTTTGAACATGTCTTGCTTCATTGATGGTGGGTGATAATAACGTGCATTACCTCTTTTCTCCGTGGTGACCACCAAAGCCTCCGCTGCTTCTCCCCATCCCTTGCGTGTCTGTGCTCTTATACGGAACACGTACACGGATTCCGGCCTCAGTCCGGTGACGGTATACTGCCGTGCGCTGGAGTTCAAGACGTCAAACGTGGCTGTGTTGCTGTTGGTGGAGTTCAGGCGGTATGTGATCTGATAGGCTGGAGAGGGAACCGATGACATCACAGAGATTAGAACAGGACAAACTGCTTTTCCTCGCATGCAATTGAGAGAATGTAACACATTTGGCTTGTTTCATAATTAGAAGAAATGCAAACCAATGAATGAAAGCAAAACCAATGTGATTTCGTTTACAATGGGGCCGCTAAGGAGTGGAAGCAATTACACTTTTTAAAAAAAGAAATTAATACTTTTATTCAGCAAGGACACATTAAATTGATCAAAAGTGGCAGTAGTGACATTTATAATGAATTCTGTTTCAAATAAACGCTGTTCTTTTGAACTTTTGAATGCTGTTCTTTGAACAGTTTCTACAAAAAAATTAGGCAGCACAATAGTTTGCAACATTGATCATAATAAGATATGTTTCTTGAGTACCAAATCAGCATATTAGAATAATTTCTGAAGGATCATGTGACATTCAAGACTATAGTAATGGCTGAAATAAATAGACATCTGTAAAATTGTAATAATATTTCACAATATTACAATTTTTACTGTATTTTTGATCAAATAAATGCTGCTTTGTTGAGCATAAGAGACTTTCAAAACCATTAATTCAAAACCATTCATTAAATCTGAATGGTAGTGCAAGTAAGGGTAAATAATTCTTTTTATGTGATATTCTGTGATTGTTTTCACATGTTCATGTATATTTGCATGTGTAGGATCCGTTAACCATCATTATTGAAAGTATTCAGGGATGTTTAATCTCATGATGGTAAAAAGAGGTCATTCAGAGGACAAACATGTGAGTATAAACACCAGAAAACAGAAATGCATGCACACGATACACATGAAAAACAAGCAAACAAACAAACTCTTGTACCCAGGATGATCCCGTTGGGCTGGGAAGGTGGCTGCCAGATGAGTCTGACCGAGGTGGTCCGGACTTCAGGAAACAGAATGACGACAGGCGGCCCAGGCACTGAAGAAAAAAAAAAAAAACATCACGCAGTCTTATCATACAGACACATCTGAGAACATAATAAAGCAATTATTTATTTGTTATGTACTGCCATGCCCACCATCATCAAGGGTTCGCTCCAGAATTGAAGGAGAGCTGGGTCGGCCGTCTCCAATGCGGGTGAAGGCTAGCACCTGGATCTCATACAGAACATACTTCCCCAGTCCGGTCAGCTGAACACTATGGCTGGCGTTTCCTTCCACCGTCCAGAACTGAAGAGGAGAGTCTGAATCCTTCTCCTTATAAGCCACCTGTGAGAAGGTATAGATCAAAGTTAAAATGGATGGGGATCAGGGACAGCTGTGGTCACCATTCACTTTCATTGTATGGAAAGAAACCCCTAGCTTTGGTCATGTGTTATGCAGTCATGTATTCAAATTGTAATTTTTGCAGCTTTGTTTCAATGCATGGTGTTTTTTTTCTTTCTTCTTTTTTTTTTCACTGGAAAGTGCATCTCACAGACCTTGTAGCCCAGGATAAGTCCATTCCTATCGGGTTCGGGAACTTCAAACCAGCGGACCAGAATGCTGCTGGAGGTAGTAGCAAATGCAGAAACATTTGTGGGGCCACAAGAGGGGACTGCATTAAAACAGAGGAAGACAGAAAGATTGGTTAAAGTCAGATGTGGATAAAATACAGATGTGCTGGTTAAACTCACCATTATTTTTTTATTGCTGTATTTATTATAAATAATTTATCCATGCACATATTTTTTTTTTAACTCATGTGCCCTCATAATCTTTAATCAAAATGACTTCCCCTCCCTCTTGCAGCGACATCTCATTCTCTTCTCTGATGATGTTTACTGGCGCGAGGGTGGAACAACCTGTCACTCACATGAGATCGACCAATAGCAAACCATAACTGTCCAATCAATTCCCAAAGGACAAAATCAAGTCCCCGCCCTACATTTTTCTTGTTCAAGAAGCCGTTTCACTTGTATATACATCACAATAGGGAAGAAAATACTATTGCAAGTTCCCGGAAGTTGCATATATGTATAAATTAGTCTTTCTGAATACCTCAAGTCCTTAATGGGGTTGAAATATGTTCATTGTATATGTGTGTGTGTGTGGAGAGAGATTAAGTGTGCTGATGGCTGGACACATATCAAAGGCAGTGAGGCCTGGAAGACACCAGATTTTGACCATTATTGGGGGAGTAACAGAGAATCACTCTGCGGCACAAATCCCCGGACACAGAGTGCACGATTGCGGGAATTTGATTGGCTAAAGAAAAATCAGGGGAGTCATGTGTACAGCCCCATGTGTTACCAATTTCCTCAACACCCACTTATTAATCCCAAACTTGCTTCCCTGAATTCTGGTAACCACGGAGACTGAGCGGAGCAGAAGGAGAGAAGGGGAAAAAGAGGTGGTCCAGAGGAAGTCAGGATTGCTTCTCTTTCATGGCACAGAAAGAATGAAAAGATTTGCACGTGTGCACAGTTCTGTGCCCATTTAAGCCTGTTTTAACAGAAAATACTGTGCCCGCATACTATATATGGTGAAAGATTTATCACTGAAATGTTTTTCATTTCATATTATAAAATGGATAGTTCCAGCAGTCTGGCTGGCTGAGCCACGTTTGAAACCATAAAATAGTCAATATGTATCTTCACACTTGTGAATGCACTGTATACTATATTAATGTACCAATCATTCAATTATAGAATGACCATTACATCAACAACCATAAATCAGTCTACAGTTATTGTAATGTGACAATTAATTAATTAGACAAATGTTTAATAAATCATATAATCATATATCATATTGATATATATATATATATATATATAGCAAAATTGGCCATAATTAAACTGAATTATTCATAAAATATTGCATTAAATAGACACAAAAAAAGAACACTTTGCTTTCGTAAACTCTTGATTACTGAAACTTCTGAAGCCTGTTTTCTCTTTACCGGACTCTCGGGTTCTTCCGCGGACAGGTAGACTCCACGGTCCTGCTCCGATACCATTGATGGCCTGAACTCTGACCTCATACTCTGTCCACTCCTCCAGGTCCTCGATGGTGAACTCTCTCTCCAAGCGGTCTGCGATGACGTGCAGTAGGGCTTTGGACTGAGCTCCAGTCCTGCTGTACTGCACACGGTAACCTACCGAATCAGGGTTCCCGTTGTATTCCCATTCAGGAAGAGGCTGATGGACGGTTGAAAAAGAGAGAGTGAATTTGTGTCTTAGTGCCACATATATGTGTATTGTTTAGATTCTAGAACATACCACCCATCTGAGCCAGAGGCTGGTCTCGCTGGCTGTCCGCAGGGTGACATTTGCAGGGGCCATATCAGGAGGAGCCTGCAGGGTCTGGATCTTCCTGGAAGGCTGGCTGGGTGGACTGGTGCCCACTATGTTTACCTGACGCATACGGAACCTGCAAATACAAATATACACTTACCTTAATAGGCTTTTATACTTTAACATCCATCTCGGGTGATCCAATCATAAGCAGTGTTGTTATTGTTAACTTAAAGTAAAATTAAAACCGTTAAAAAATATTTACGGTAACTGAAATAAAGCTGAAATAAAATAAAATAAAAATTGAAATGTTGCCTGGTCAACTAATTAAATAAATAAATAATGAAGCTTAATTTGAAGTACTAAAATGACTAAAACTGACTAGATATGTCTGTAGCTACAATGATCAACACTTCAAAAACATGTTGTAAATCAATGATGCTCTTCACCGAATGCACTTTTACGAATCTGCTCAACAGCGCTCATTTTTTAAATTTTAATACCGACTTGGTATCGGAGTCAGTACTTTTGACAACACTAAAGAATATTAAAATAATACAAATGGTCAAGCAAGACCAATGGTTTTTATAACTAAGAGTAACATGCGTCTCCTCTGTGATTTGATTTCAAGGAGACCCGTCAGAAAGGAACCAACTGTTCTTTCACACCCCCTTGAGGCCTTATTTGATAATATACTGAAGATAAATAATAAATGTCACCTATAAAAGGTGTAGGGGTTGAGGCCGGAGACCTCCAGAGAGCGAGCATCAGGTTCATTGGCCAGTTGATGGACCATCACCCAATCCTCATTCTCTCCAATGACACCGACCTGAAAGCAGAAGAAGAGAGAGATTCATGGAAGTGTTCAGGCAAAGATCAAGTGTAGAATATGAAAGCTTCACCCCCTTGAATAAAGAGAGACCCACCTGGGCCTCCACCTGCCAACGAGAAATTGAAGTCTTGCCATCGTATCCTGGCTTGAACTGTAATGTTACTGATCGAGGGCCGATGTTTGAGATGGCCAAGTTTGTGGGAGGCCCGGGAAGCTCTGTATCGGAAGAAAGAAAAGAGTGTTCTAGTTATTTAGTTTTATTTAATCCAGAATATAATTTAGCAATAAATCCTAATTAGAAAAAAAATTAACATAAACAAAACATTAAAGGAATGTGTGAAAATGCTTAGCTGTGCTATGGCGCCCTCTTTTGGTAAGATGAGACTTTATATAAAAATGAAAGCGCCACATATTCTTTCAGCACACTGCTCTCATTCAGTCACATTATATAAAAACACAAATTTTAAATTTTGTGAGTTTCTATGTGGTTGCTAGAGTGTTCTGGATGGTTATTAACATGTTGCTATATGGTTGCAATGGTGTTTGGGGTGGTTGTTACACCATAACAATAGCAAGCAGCACTAAAAATAAGCACCAGTTTCTGTAGTTTTCACACAGTTAAATGTCTTTGTGAAAGGCAGAAATGAACGAGAACCCTGGTACAAATCATTCCACACTCACAGCTGTTACCCAGCTTATTATCATAAGATGAAATATGCCTTCAATAAAACACTGTGGGAATGTCGTGAAAGCAGCAGGGTCTGCATAACTTAATAAGGGCAACATGGTGCGACGCTATGACTGTTCAGGATTCATACATCTTTAAACGTCTACATTTACTCTTGAATGTGTGCAGGTCGTACATGGTTTGAGTCTGGAATCCATAGACAGTCTAATGAAGCAATAAAGGAGAAACGATCTCTGTCCTGGGAGTCATAATAGTGAACTCCACGCAGCCAGGGCATCCGTGTGTTTGTGCTGCATCGATGCAATAACGAGAGCTCAGACGTTTAACTTTATAACCCTCTGCAGTCCTTTTAATGGGAGCTCTAAAAACCAGTGGTGGTCTAAAGCTGGTTCAGGGGTACTCATGGAAAGAGAACATGTGTGTTTTCTTGTCTCCTATTAACATGTCACACTTTTTTCCAGTCTGGTTTTAATGTGCAATTTGCCATAACTGTTTTGACTTGTTTGTGCATGTATGTGTGCATTCATGTATGACTGCTTTACCTGGTGGTACTCCTGAAGAGATTGTTGAAGACGACAGCTGACCCTGACCCTTGGAGGTCATTCCAGCCACCTCAATGGTGTACGTGGTGAGAGCGGTTAGTCCAGTGACTCTGTATTCCAGAGTAACATTAGGCAGGTAGTGCGTAACCCGAGTGTTAGTACGGTTATACTCCTCCCATGATATACGATACCCTAGGAAACAAATATTAAATATAAATATTAGAGATGTATCAGCCAATAATCAGTATCGGCCAATAAAAGCAAGTAATTTCATAATGATCAGGGCTGATTTTATCCTGTCAATCAAAAAACTGGACTGCAACTCATACTGTGTGTGAAGAAAATCTCCCTTTTGTTGAATTTAGGACGACAATTACGCATTAATAGTTAAATAGCGACATAAAATCCGGCTCTATTTGACCCTATGTATCAGTAGTTCAAGCCAGGTCTGCAGTTTTTTCCTACATCAAACATTATTTGTAGCGTGTCTCCCATCCAATAATCGCAAGCTGCTTTGTGCTTTGTTACTTGTTATGCGAAACAAAGTCTAAGCTTTCAAATTCTGTCCATTTTATCACAAAATTCAAATAACAAATGGCGTTTTGACGCTCTTAAATGTGACGTGACAGATCGCTGTAGCGATTAATATAAGTTATAGCATAAAAAAAACATGCATGAATATCAAAAAGTATGTTGAAAAATACAGTACAACTTACAGAAATGAATCATGTCTCATGTAATCACTCAATCAGTATTTCAACCACAGCAAGACAGCTTGTGAACAATGTCACTTAATGTTGCATTTACCTCAGGAAGGTTATCCAATGTTCACAGTTCGTTAATTAGCTATAAAAAACACTAGAGAGGTGCTTATGTATTGTGAATTATAAATGTATGTTTGAATAAATTTGCCACGAAGACAAGTGTTCATGAAAACTACCTTATATGCAACTGAATTGCATACAATCATTTTATAAATAAATATAAATAAAAAAAAACAAAAAAAACAACTAAATAATATAATATTATATCCATGTTGCCTCCATGTTTAATTTTTAGCCATAAATATGTGATGTTTATATCCTCTAATAGTAAAAACCTGTTCAACAATACCAATTCTTCAAAAAATTATAAACTGCTCGCCCACAATCACACACATTTCATTTCGGACCATGTAGCAAACAACAGAAATCCTGTCTCATACATTTGATATCTATGATTGGTTTTGCAGAAGTCATCAAAAGAACAAAGAAAAATGATTATTTCTGCAATAGAAATATTTGTTAATAACGGACAAAAATCTCACCAGTCAGAACGCCGTTCTTTTCATTGGGTTCTCTCCAGCTGACTTTGAGAGAAGTGTCTAGAATCTCAGTGAAGCTCAGGTGACCCACAGCACCAGGAGCTGAAAATACAGGACAGGGATCAGACTGTGAGACCTTCACAGGTACAGTATACCTAGAGATGCGAGTGAGGTTTTCAAGGTCAGAGGTTATCCTGCTTCCACGGCTTCTTGGAATTGAAAGCACTGAACATCAACAAAAACCATGTAAAGCAGGGCTTAAAAATGAAAAGCAAAAAGCAGAATCAGCATTTTTAATGTTTTAAGCATGACGTTTTAAGCATGATTTTGGTAAAATGTTAATAATATAACAATAATACATTAAGCCACAATACTAATTTTGACAACATGGTGTTTAATTATTTAAAAATTAAATTTTTTAAGTATAGTAGTGGTTCTACACTAACCTGCAATTTTCAGTGGTTTCCAAACACAACAACCAACACCCTGGATATTACCTGCCATTCATTTTCACTACAATGTAATGCTTTAATGGTGACATATCCTCTGAAAAACTCAAGGATCAGGATCAACAAAATATTTTGAGACAGGAACGCGTCTAACTTGGCAAAATCAGGACGTGTACAACTTAGCGCGGGCATTTTACTCACATTTGATGTGTCAACATCACATTTGCATAGGCTGTACTATTTGAATTCATGATTGGTTGACTGCCAAAATAAAAGGTTATCCTTTAGTTTGGATGGTCCACTTTAGACATTCTACTAAGTCATTACCAGTCATTATAGTATTAGAAGACTGGTAGGTTAGAGTTAGTAGAAAAAGTTGACATGTACTTGCAAAGTTACTTATAGTCAGTATGTATGAAGTGGAGCATCGAAATAAAGTGTTACCAATTAAAATATTAAACAGAATAATAAAATAATATTATTAACCAGTTAAAGGTAATTTCAAATAAGTGTTTTTTTTTTTCAGAACCATTAAACTCGATTTCGTTTTTGTTTATGTTCCTGTTAAAATTTTGCTTGTTTCCAGTATTTGTTTTCATTCCTTGAACCGGTTCAGAGCCCTGATGTAAAGTGAGAATGTAAAGTGTGTGTGAACAGCACTCACTGTCTTCATGTGTGCGCAGGCGTCGTGGAGGGCTGCGAGGACCGTCTCCAGGTGTGGTGAAGCAGAGCACAGAGGTGAAGTAATCCGAGAACTTCTTCAAGCCGGTGATGTGACCCACATGCACGCTGTCCTGGAAGTTCGGCCGAACTGTCACTACTGTCATCTCATCTTCCTTTCCTGGCTCCCATGCTAACAGCTAAAAAGATAGAAGGAATAAAATAAATGATCCATTTATGTATATTTATTTTTTATTTTGTAAACTTTTTAATTTTTTTTACTTAATTAACTATTTACTTCTTTACTATTTATTTATTTGTTTATACTTTTATTTATTTTTAAACTTACTTTTACTTTTTTTTTATTTATTTACTTTCATCTTGTATTATTAATTAAAATTAATTAATTTATTTATTGTTTTGTACATTGTCTAGTGACCATAGCAGCATAAAAGGATTAGTTCACTTCAGAATGTACGTAATCCGTGGAACATTGCGGAGCAGTGCAAGACGAACATTTGTAGTTAAAAAGTATATAAATTTAAATTTTTTTTTAGAAAATTATTGATCATTTTGCTAGAAAAGACCCTTATTCCTCCTCTGGGATCGTGTAGAGCCCTTCGAATGGAATAATTTCCTTAAAAACCTCTTATCGACTGAAGAAAGAAAAATATAAACATATTGGATGACACTGGGGTGGGTAAATTATCAAGAAATTTTAATTCTGAAGTTAACTAATCCTTTAATTCATCAAATGTTAGGAAAAAGCAATATAATGATTCAGTCAAGCTTATTTTTTAGCATTTTTAGGAGATGATTCTGATGTCTGGATCAAAACAGCGAAGTAAAATAATAATAAAACACAATAGTAAAATAGTCTAAATGCTCCATAACCTAGAACTAGTCTGCAAGATTGAACCACTTTTGGGTGTGTTTGCACCATTACCTAATTTGCATAATGCCGTTCAAATAACACCATCACTGAGCGTGATTCATTCTAAGTGAATTCCCCACTGAGAATGGTGGAATGGTCACAGATTTCTTCTTTTGTCCCAATACTATTGGATTATTTGGCATTTCAAAGTTTATAGACACTTGAAACTCTCCTCTGAGGGCAATAAAGAGGGAATGAGAGTTATAAGATTGTTCTCGAACGAGTCCACAGAGAGAAAGAGAGAGAGAAAAGCCTGCCAACAAATATTCCCTCCAATCCCAGCTGTTTTTGTCTGGGACCGAGCCTAAACCTGGCTAATAAGCTATTAAGACTAATGTGTCCGGCTGACTGTCTCCATTTTGTAATTGTCCTAAACAATGCTTTCCAGAGACTGTCTGGCTATAAAGAACCAGAGTGACAGAAGGATCAATTCCGGATCTCTCAGCAAAAACAAAAGAATGAGAGCAGGGAATTTGAAAGATACCTTTGGCTACCCTTGCATGAAATCTCATCAACAATCTTTTAAAAACCTAAAAATAAAAGCTGCGTTTAATGCATTTTCAGCAGCTCAGGTCTGAGTGCAGATTTATTCTCATTCCTTCAGCGTTTACCTTGTAGCCCTGGTTGATGCCGTTGATGAACTGCGGGTTCGGGGCTGTCCAGGTGAAGCGTATTGTGGTGGAGTTGACGGGCTCTGCTTTCACATTGCCTGGAGCGATGGTGGGAACTGGATGACAGGTAAAATGGAAAAAGGAAGACAGAGACAGCAACAAATGAGACTTCTATTTTTGGTAACACATCTCAGCTGCTAAACCCCAGAAAACTGACAAAAAAGATCCATTAGTTCTGTCTTCACAAATTATAGGTTACAGACAACTAAACAGTAGTACTTTAAGGGAATTATTATCCAAATATGCCTCATATCGTTACAAACCCATTTACACTGTCATTTTTAAAAGGAAAACAAAAGGGGATTTTTGAAGAATTTATACACAGCTCTCTTCAACAACAACAGACCTCAGACTTTTATTTTGAGTAAATAAATACATATATTATATATTTTGGTTTGCTCTATCGTATGACTTCACAAGACTTTGAATTTAGTGCACAAGTTGTATGGACTACTTTTATGGTGTTTTTTTGGGGGGGATTTTTGTCTGTTTTCAGTATTGAATGGTAAGGAGATGTGAAGATGTGAAGAAAAACAACATGAATGGATCAGATCTAAACCCTCACCTCCCTGGAGTGTCCACTCTGTAACCTTATGGCAGTAAACACCCAGTCCAGCTCCATTATAGGCCGCCACCTCAATTTCATAATTAGTCCAGATGATGAGATCCTCCAGCAGCAGGTTGGTGACATCAGGGTTAGAGATATTTTTATACTGGATATCCACAGGCAGACCGGTCAGGCGATACCTGAGATTAGCAGAGGGCTATATTGTTACTGTCAAGGACAGATGCAAAGATGTTCTGATCTTAACGGGCAGAGAGCTTTGACAGATCAGAGAATTTCCCAAGATAACCATCTTTGAAATGCTCTGATAAGCATCTCAAAAATATATAGTCATCTACTCTTCATAATCAGATCTGTCTGTTGGTTTTTGTACTGCAGTACCATCTATAAGCAACAGAGGGCAACAAAGAACCACTCTAGAAATGTCATGCCATTCTGTGCGTTTCTTTGAGCTGAGAGAGGACCATATGGGGCGACCAAGGTTTGCAATATCAAAGACGGCCTTCAGCTTTCCTCAATGATGAACAGAAAAAATATATAAATAAATGAACAAAAAGTCCATTTCACTGTCATCACTGACGGAGAGGAAAATGCCCTGAAGTGCTCAAATCCTGGAGTAGCCTTGAAATAATACAATACAATCAAATTTACCCACAAACCTGCTGTGGGGAAAGAGAATTTAACCCAGCTGGGAAAGATTCATATTGCCGCTGACTTGGAAAAACATACAATGAAAGATTGAGAGTGAAATAAGTGTAAAACATAGAAAAAACAAAGGGTTTAAAATACAATAGGACCCCTGACATGAGTAAACATGTCTCACCGGATGATGTATCCTCTCAGGATGCCATTTTGGTGGCTTTCTGGTGGTGGCTGCCACTGAATCATGATGGACTGGTTGGTGCGGCCACTGGCAATGACATTCTGAGGGGGAGCGCTGGGCGGCTCTTCTGGAAGAGAGACCCTGGAGGAGAGAAGGTAAACACAAGACAAGTAATGGTCATCCGATATGGATTTTTTGATGGCTGATGCCAATATCTTGAACAAGTGGTTCCCAAACTGGGGGGTGCAACCCCTATGGGGGGCCCGGAATTATAAAAGGGGGGCGTGGCAAGTCTAAGGGATAGTGTACAGTCTGCAGATTGTTATGCAAAAGAAACTTCTTCAGGGTGATACAAGACCCCAATGCGAAACTGTCCAGCTTAATATGCAGATACTTGCCCAATTTGGAGCAGACGTCACAGTTAGTTACGTCACTTGCAGCTGCGCGCGCATAGTGGTGGCAGAAAAACAGCGGTAGCAAGTGGAGGAAAATGTGCAAAATCCACAGCATAAGAGAAAAAATGTTTTGTTGTGCCTTTGGATGTCAGAATCTGAATTAAAAAAAAAAATAGTCTTCATTTTTAAAGAATACCATTGTTGAAGACGCCCTTTGAAGCTAAACTCAGATGTTTATGTTGTAAGTCACAGACTGGACTGATGAAACCTGCAATTAGTCTACTATTATAGCATAAATTTGATGTAAACAGTAAGTCTACATAACATCACATATGTAATTCACAGGGGACATACGTACATACATAGCAGTTACAGCATGAACTAATCTTTAAACCTATAACATTTTACATAGATAACTTTTAAACATAGCCTATAACATTTTATCTCACTGTTTTTCTTGCATTTGTTTATATATATATATATATATATATATATCCCAGTTCTCCCAGACTTTATAACTCGCAATTCTGGTGAATATGTCATAATATGAAATTAACTTTTTTTTAAATTCTTTTATTCTGTGGTTTCCACAGACTGCTACAGCAGAACTGTCTTTATAAAACGGTTAGTTCCAGTCCTTGATTCTGATTGGTCAATATTCACGATAAAACAAGGCTATGACCGCTTCACCCAACGATTCTGCGTATCACTACACAACACCCTTAGCAACCACTCTTAGTAGCTATATGTTTGTTCTCATTGATATTGTTCATTTAAGCTTACTGTATTATAGTAGAGTATTATGAGAGAGAGAGAGAGAGAGATCGAGTGAGCGACTGTAAGTTACTTGCATTTAGATATAGCAGTTTCCTTTAGGTCAGTCCTATGTTCATAATAAAAAATCCGTTTGAATGTCCGCTGTGATATCTTGTCTTTTAACAGTTAATGGGTTTCCCCGTGCCATTACACTGACAGCACTAGTCAAAACATTTGTCAGTTGCGTCTTGTTCCGTGTTCACAAGTTTCGGTCCTTTCAATATTAAAAGTCCTCACCACTGACTGAATCACTCATAAAGACAGTCTTTGGCGCCATCTAATGGCGTAATAATGTAACTTCTTTTGCTGTTCACGGTCAGGGACTAGTTTATCCAGTGGAAGGAAGGTTTTTAGTGATTTTACTTCATGAAAGTTGCATTGATGCATATTTTCTTGGCTTTAATATTTGTAGTGTGTGGTAACCGTTTAATAAAAGCAATAAGCCCTGTGAAGCCGTGGTTTACAGTGAATTTATAACAGCTAATGGGCGTTGTTAGGCACGACGTGGAGCAGAGCTTCTTGGGGCGTATTGCTTTATTTTCTGCCACCAGGTAGGCTCCGCCCACAAAAACGTCATCGCTGTTTGCAAACACAAAATAGGTCTATAACACAAATATTAATTTGACATTTTATTACCTCAAAATGAGTTGAAGTTATCAGTTATCAGTTGTAGCGCATGTTGTTGTGTAATAACAAACCACTAGATGGCGCGATTGAAGAATCAGAATTGAGTATTGTAAAACCGTGTGAAAATATAAACGAATATGCTTGGTTCTTCACTAAGCATGGACAAGTTTGTGAAAGGTATATGATTCTGCTTCAAACTTTACAAGTACCAAACAACATGTGTACTCCAGATGCGAGGGGCACATTCTCATCGCTGTCAAAATAAATGTCCTACTTCCGACACTATCCTCAGAAAAAAAAAAAGTATTTTTAAGAAATGGCATATATCAGCTGATATATTGGCACTGACCACTAAATACAAGACACTAAAATGTAAAGTAAGACCAGGAGCTGCAGATGTAGCCAAAGTCAAGGAAAGTCAGTTCACTCGACGACCATCTTGGGTTGCAAAAATGTACATTTTAATAATATTTCTAATCAGCAATAAAATAGGACATGAATGGTATTGCAAACTTGTTTTTTAGGCTAAAATAACTGTGAAAAAGTTTATTTTTTATTTATTTATTTATTTTTTTCAGAAATGTTGTAAACACCAAGCGATGACATTGCTGATTGACAATTGGCTCTTTTACTTGGAAGGCGGGACTTCTTTTACTCTAGCTAGTTTCTCCTAAATTCAAATGGTCCGTCTCTGCTATATACTGTCTGAGATGTAATATGATCTCTCTGTATCTCTCTCTTACTGTATATAGGCTGGTTTGATCCTGTATATTCTGAGTTGGGATTATCGTGGCTAGAAGAGGTTTGTCTCAAACCTCAGGAGAATCAGAGGGATTTGTGTCCGTTCTGATGGGGGCATTTGCTGAATGTCTAATTTAAGTGTCGAAAAGCTTTCTTTACATGCTGAGGGCTTTGATTGCACTGATCCTTGGAAGGTACACTGACACACATAAACACATCCAAGAAAAATATAGCCGTATACACAGAGCGTTCAGACAGATAAATCCTCCCATAGACACTGTCCCATGAGAGCACAGGCAATTTTCACATGCTGTGACAGAGTGATAGAGTTATCTTTATGGTCAGACAGGGCACAGCTATGATACTCTACAGGCTTTAGGACCCTATGATCAGCTTACCGGTCAGTCTCCTTGCTGAACTGGCCCTTGCCAACGTCGTTGACGGCACACAGGCGGAACTGGTATGAGCGTGCCGGGATCAACCCGTTGACCGTTACAGCGGTCGACTCTGGCTCAATGTTAGCCAACAGGACTGTCCAAGGAGCGTCTGTGTAGAGCAGATAATGGACACATAATGAACTAAACCAAGATTCTTAAAGATTAAAAAAAGAGGTTTTGCATAGGACAATTTACTTAAGGTCCTATGAAGCCACTGAAGAGCCTTTCAAGTTTAATGGTTCTATTTAGTGGTGCTTTAAAAAACCTGAAGAACACAAACTTACGAAGAATAAGAAGAACCAATAATGTAGCATCAATAACTTTTTCATGTTTTTTTTTTTTTTTTTTTTTTTTAATAATTGTTTGTGATATTTGCTAAACCTTAAACCTTATATTATATTAAACATTATATTAAATATTGTTATTGGTTATTATTTAAATTTTTATTATTATTATTTTTAATAAAATATTTTTAATAACAAAATATAAACAAAATTAGTTATTAATAATAATAATAATATAAATAAATAAATTAGGTTTGTATTTAAAAATAATAATAGGTATTAATTATTATAAATAAATTATTTTAATCATATTATTTTAATAATAATATAAACAATTGAATTTTGCTTATATTATTTTAATAATAACAACAACAAATACTATCACTGATGTTTGTTATTATTATTAGTATAATTATTATTATAAACAAAATAATTTTCTTAATAATGTATTCATATTATTTTAATAATAATATAATAATAATAATAATAATAATAATAATAATAATAATAATAATAATAATTATTATTATTGGTGTTATTATTACAAATAAATTACTTTGATCATATTATTTTAATATTAATTATAATAATAATAATAAACAAATTAATTTTATAATAATAATAAATACTATCATTGATGTTTGTTATTAATATGATAAACAAAATCATTTTATTATTTATTATTTTTTTATCATTTAATTACTTTTATTCATATTATTTTGTTAATAATAATAATAATAATAATAATATAAACAAATGGATTTTTTACAGTATTTAAATAATAACTATTATTATTGGTGTATTAATATAAACAAATTATTTTGATAATAATAATAATAATAATAATAATAATAATAATAATAATAATTTACTCTATTTAACATTATTATGACTTTCAGAACATCATCAGTGAAATTCATAACAAGGTAACTATATCACACATCTTGCCCAAGATTAATGATCCACATATAAGGTCTTTACTCACTGTTTTCAGACACTTCCAGAATGTAGCGAATAAGAGGGCTGTTCCCATCAAAAGGTTTGGCCCACGTCAGGTTTATGGCTCTCTTCTCTGTGGTGCTTAACACTGCGGTGGGGTTCTCAGGAGCATGAGGCAACTGCCTGTGGGTAATATGTTATTTAAGAAGAAGAGAGCGTGAGATAGTCTTTACTTTTCAGGGCCATTAAATGAGCACTCCATGTCTAATGTCTAAATAAAACAGGTACATAAATGGGTTATTCTACAAAACCAAGGTCAATGCAGGTTGCCATTTAAAACTATTCATGTTACATGCTATCTAGTTGACTAGTTTTAACAACACAATTGATTGTATCATCAAGTTGCAGCCCCTGTAAATGCGACATATACTTTAAATATAAAATAGATTTTATATATATATATATATATATATATATATATATATATATATATATATATGACAGGAATAAAAGAAGAGTTTAAAAAGAGAATGGAAATGTTTGACATTGGAGAAATGTGGAAATGAAAGAATGAGTTTAAAATGACTGTAATCATGAAAATAAAACAAAAAGGAAAAAGACAAGGTGAATCAAAACACGTTTGAAAAAAATTAGATGAACAGAAAGAAAAAAATGAGAGCAGACAATAACTACTATGCTATTAAATTAAAAAATAGAGGCAACGAGACCGAAAAAGAAACCGAATGAGTGCAGGTGATGAACAGGGATATTGAAAAACTGAATGAAGTACGATTCAGAGAGCAGGAGAGAGAACAAATCAAAAAGAAATGATCAGAAGAGATGAAGGACTGCGTGGCTAGGGAACAGAGCAGAGAGGATGATGGGAGAGAGTTTTCATCTCTGACCTCACGCGTAAGTGTGCGCTGCGGGAATCATTGCCGCCCACTGATGTCACTCTGCAGGTGTATGTGCCGATGTCACCTGACCAGGTCTGAGAGATGTGCAGCGTTCCATTGACATCCAGTCGCAGTCGAGGCAGAGACAGAGGGAAGATCACCTGACCGTCCTTCTCCCAAACAAACCTGAACGTACACACAAACAACAACATACAAAACCAATACTAAAAATCTATAAATATCAGTTAACTTCAAGACCATTACTGTGATACGTAGCTGTTATATTCTGTCATTAAAATACAGATAACATCAAATACATTGTATTTTTATAATGTGACATTTCTCAGTGAAGCTGAAAATTAAGGAAATATTGTACAGCAGGACTTGATTTGATCCATCTGGATTTGATTGTGAAAAGTTTGCAGTGTTAATGTTAATAGTGGTGTTTCCTAAAACCCTCTTTTTAAAATCACTAGAAGCAACCACCTAATAAAGACCTAGAAACTAGGGCTGCACGATATATCACACACGATTTGGCAAAGGCTGCGATTATTTTATGCGCAGCTTGTCAGAGCTGTACGGCTCTGTGATCAGTAGTAAATGCTTCTCCATCCGAACGACAGAGGGCGCTCTTGCGCAGAAACTCCAAATATGCCCTGCCGCAGAAGTATATAACACATATCATTCCAGGAAATCCCTATGGGCATTATACTATTGCTGTAGCTGAATAAACAGAAGACTGAAATGCTTTGATTAAACATGACTAATAAACACACGACTGCCTTATTCTGTGTAAGAAGCCACATCATCTCACAGAAGGATGCTCAACTGTTGTTATGAAGTGAGTTTGGAGTAAAAACATGTTGTTAAATGTTGTCTTTTGTTGGCCAAGATGTTAATTAATGCTTCTCATGTCTGGAAAGGTGTTTTTCAAATGTACATTATAAGCAATTATAATTGATTAGCATTTAGAGCCATACTTCATTGACAAACTGCACATAAGAAAAAAAATAATCGCAGCCTTTGCAATTTCATAATCGCACTAAGAATTGCGTTTAAGCGTGATTTCAATGTTATTTTTCGTATCGTGCGATAAATCGTGCAGCCCTACTAGAAACCACAACACTCTAGCATCTTTTTACTAAAACCCTTGCTACCACCCAGAATATTCTAACATCCACCTAGTAACAGCCAAGCAATAACCCAGAACACTGTAGTATCCACCTAGTTACAGCCTAGCAACCACCCAGAACGTCCTAGCAATCACTCAATTCTAGCATCACTCTTGTAAAACTATAGCAACCACTAAGAACACACTAGCATCCACATTTTAATGGTCTAGCAACCACCAACAACGTCCTAGCGATCACCCAGAATGTTCTAGCATCCATCTAGTAATACCCTAGCAACCACCCAGTTCTAGCATCAATCTTGTAAAACTATAGCAACCACCAAGAACACTCTAGCATCCACCTTTTAATGGTCTAGCAACCACCAACAACATACTAGCAATCACCCAGAATGTTCTAGCATCCATCTAGTAACACCCTAGCAACCAGTCAGAGCCAATGGTTCGTGGGCAGTGCTCTGACATGTAACGTCAGTTGCGCTTAGGGCAACCTGAGTTCAAGTCCCGACCAAGTGTGCCACACAAGACCTGAAAAGTGAAGCCAGAGAATTTCGATCGCCCCCTGGTAGCTGGCTGCAGTATAGGTCTTAAACCCTGCCCTCTCCATGTAATTGAATGGGATGCGAGCCAAACTAAAAGATCCAATTACATTGCAAAGAATTTTTTTGCATCATGCAGACCTATGTTAAAGTGTTCATTTTCCCAATAAGTTTGATTTTAGTTTTAGTTTTTTGATGCTATAAAAAGGGGTGTAACATCATGATCGATAGCTGTGCTTGTGATTGAGTCTGTGGGAGTGGGAATATGGGCGCTCCTGTGGCTCCACCTCAGGAACACTACTGCACAGACTCAGGCTCCTAACAATGTAATCGGCAACGACCGTTACTGGGATATTTTGGCTTCATTTTCTACAGTGGAAGGAAGAGGAGACGTGCTATCCTTCTTTTTTACAGTCTATGATCCTGACTTGTGGTCCTTTCCCGACCCCACCCTCCTTCTCTCTCCCACTCTCATTACCCACAACTGAGGTGCCCTTGAGCAAGGCACCTAACCCCCAATCACTCCCCGGGTGCTGCAGCAAAAAAAACCCCAAAAAAACAACAGCCTCCAGGTGTGTGTTCATGGTATGTGTGTATTCAGTACTCACTGCTGTGTGTGCACTTGGATGGGTGAAATGCAGAGCACATATTCTGAGTATGGGACACCATACTTGGCCACACATCACGTCACTTTCCACTTTTCACTTTTTTACTTTAAAGACAAAAACGCCAAAAATAAAATCTCTAACAACCAGCCATAACACTCTAGCATCCACTTAGTAACGGCCTTGATGTCTTCAAATACAAATTAAAGTTAAACTAAAAACTAATAATGAACAGCTAATTAAACTAAAAATAGTTTAGAAGAGAGAGAGAGAAAGAGAGAGAGAGAGAGCATGACAATGATTTATTGCATCACTTCATTGTCAGTAAAGCAATCGTTCCTTTGTGCCACTGGTCTGGCAAATGTAGTTACCACATGACACCTTTGTGTATGAAACAGTGTATTTAACTGAGCAGCTCTACATATTACATTCATCACAAAGACACTGCACAGTGTTCAGGGAACATCCAAGGTCATCAGAAGCTTCTAACAGATGTGTCCAACCTCTGCGTAATCGATAAGACTCTCACACACACGATGGAAACAGATACGCATTCACAAACACTCGTGATTAATTGCATCATGGCCTGGCTTGTTGGAAATCCTTTTACTGCTGCTATCAATTACTGGTTGCATCCAACACAATTACCCCTCCTTCTCATCCCTCATTCTTTACGAAATAAGCGAAAAGCCTCCACGGGTGTTCGGAAGGAGGTTACGGAGGACAGAAAGAAATGGAAGCAAAGACAGAGGGAGCCTGACATCACTGAATCATCTGAAAACAACTCTTAAAAGTCGTCACTAAGTGAAGTTCAGTCTGAATCTTGCCTTCAAATCACTCTTTGATGCCGGTCTGCCGTAATGGAGGATGGTTGAGGCTGCAATTGAGAACAATGAGATTCAAGGGAGATTCAAAGGATTCTGGGGATCTATACGGGAGTTGTAAATGTTGAGATAATGTAATGGCTCATGATTTCACGCTGGTGTGGCGTCATTAACGTCAGACGATTTTATCCATTGGGAATTGAATGGTGTGAAACATGACAGGCTATGATATCGCTAAGGCATGCATCACTATCACTATTGCTCATACTCAGGGTAAGGAATTTTAACAACCCCCTGCATTCTGCTTAATGTCAGCACTGGGATATTTCTACTAGAATATTCCTAAGTGCTCCATTGCTCGACACTGCTGAAAGACAAGAAAATAAAATGGCAATGTCACCGCTAACTCTGCAGTTGTTCAACTGTCAAAAAAGATGTCTTCTAGCAATTGAATTATGGAGGGAATACAATGTTAGCATTTGTTCCACAGTTTTGCTTCTACCAGTGTCTGACAAGATTCTCTACAGATCTCTGATTTCTAAACATTTTTATCATTAAACTTTGATTCACTGATGCATTTTAATTGCTTAAAAGTGAATCTATATCATTACCTGTGTAAGTTTCCCTGAATCCCACCATATTTGAGTGACATTACAGAACAGAACTGCAACCACCCAAACATCCTAGTAGCAACCACAAAGAACACTATAGCATCCACTTAGTAACACCCTAGCAACCACTCAGAACACTCTAGCATCATCACAATAATGCCCTAGCAAACACCCATAACACTCTAGCATCCACCAAGTAATGGACTAGCAACCACTCAAAACACTCTAGCATCCACCTAGTAATGGCCTAGCAACCAACCAGCACACCCATAACAACCACCCAAAACACTGTGGCATCCACCTAGTAACAACCTAGCAACCACCCAGAACACTCTAGCATCATCATAATAACACCCTTGCAACCACCAGGAACACTCTAGCATTCACCTAGTAACACCCTAGTAACCACCCATAACACTCTAGCATCCATCAAGAAATTCCATAGCAACCACCAGGATCACTCTAGCATTCACCTAGTAACACCCTAGTAACCGCCCATAACACTCTAGCATCCATCAAGTAATGTCCTAGCAACCACCCAGAAAACTCTAGAATCCACCTAGTAACGGACTAGCAACCACTCAAAACACTCAAGCATCCACATAGTAATGTCCTAGCAACCAACCAGCACACCCATAACAACCGCCCAAAACACTGTGGCATCCACCTAGTAACACCCTAGCAACCACCTAGAACACTCTAGCATCATCATAATAACACCCTTGCAACCACCAGGACCACTCTAGCATTCACCTAGTAACACCCTAGTAACCGCCCATAACACTCTAGCATCCATTAAAAAAATGCCCTAGCAACCACCCATAACACTATAGCATCCACATAGTAATAGCCTAAAAAGCATCCTGAAGACTCTAGCATCCTAGTAACAGCCTAACAATTTCATAGCAACACACAAAAATCCATTTAGTACCACTAAGCAACTACATAGCAGTGTCCTTCATGTCATTCTGAAGGTGAAATATTCATATTTTCTTCAAATAAAGTAAACATGTAGCTGGTTAATATTTTTCCCCACACACATGGCTTTAGTTACATTATCATTAAAGTAAAAGTAAAATGCCAAACGTTTTGTGTTTACATTTATTTGCAGTCAATGTATGTGGGCCGCACCTGACTGAGACGCTGGGGTCATGCGTCACACCGCAGGTCATGGTGGCTTTTGTTCCTTTGATGACGCTCTGATCCTGAGGTGGATTAGTGATGCGTGTACGTGCTGTAAGATGGAACCAAGTGAACGCACATCAGTATATGCACAGGTGTAAGACACAAACATGCAAACACACTTGAACATGGACATCATAAAGTATAAAGAAAGCCTCTGATCTATACACTTCAAAACACAAACACACTCACCCCAGACCACGAGGTCAGCTGAGGCCTCGTCTATGCCACGGGAGTTGCTGGCCATGCAGGTGTAGGTGCCGGCGTCTGATATGTGGGAGGGGCTTATGAGTAAACTTCCTGACTCCAGGAGAGTGAACCGCGGTAGCTGAACCGAGCCGCTTGCCAGCACTCGTTCTCCTGCGGAGGTCACACACATACCCAGGTATAAATACTTATGCTATAAAATAGCAAAAATAAAATGGTAACCATGCATCATTTGGCATCTGCTGTATATTAGTGAACCAAGTTGCATGATGAACATAAAACTTATAACAAAAATATTTTATTTTATTAAAAATTAATACAAATTAATTTGATTATTTTTTTTATTAAATATTATATTATATTATATTATATTATATTATATTTAGTGTAATATAATATATTTAGTGCTGTCAAATCAATTAATTGCGATTAATCACATCTAACAAAAGTTTGTTTACATAATATGTGTGTATATATATTATTAAATTTATATATTATAAATATAATAATATATATATATATATATATATATATATATATATATATATATATATACACGCATATTATGTAAACAAACTTTTATGTTAGATGCTATTAATCGCGATTAATCAATTTGACAGCCCTAAATATATTATATTATATTATATTATATTATATTATATTATATTATATTATATTATATTATATTTAGTGCTGTCAAATCGATTAATTGCGATTAATCACATCTAACAAAAGTTTGTTTACATAATATATATATATACAGGTGCTGGTCATATAATTAGAATATCATCAAAAAGTTAATTTATTTCACCAATTCCATTCAAAAAGTGAAACTTGTATATTATATTCATTCATTACACACAGACTGATATATTTCAAATGTTTATTTCTTTTAATTTTGATGATTATAACTGACAACTAAGGAAAATCCCAAATTCAGTATCTCAGAAAATTAGAATATTGTGAAAAGGTTCAATATTGAAGACACTTGGTGCCACACTCTAATCAGCTAATTAACTCAAAACACCTGCAAAGGCCTTTAAATGGTCTCTCAGTCTAGTTCTGTAGGCTACACAATCATGGGGAAGACTGCTGACTTGACAGTTGTCCAAAAGACGACCATTGACACCTTGCACAAGGAGGGCAAGACACAAAAGTTCATTGCAAAAGAGGCTGGCTGTTCACAGAGCTCTGTGTCCAAGCACATTAATAGAGAGGCGAAGGGAAGGAAAAGATGTGGTAGAAAAAAGTGTACAAGCAATAGGGATAACCGCACCCTGGAAAGGATTGTGAAACAAAACCCATTCAAAAATGTGGGGGAGATTCACAAAGAGTGGACTGCAGCTGGAGTCAGTGCTTCAAGAACCACTACGCACAGACGTATGCAAGACATGGGTTTCAGCTGTCGCATTCCTTGTGTCAAGCCACTCTTGAACAACAGACAAGCGTCTCGCCCGGGCTAAAGACAAAAAGGACTGGACTGCTGCTGAGTGGTCCAAAGTTATGTTCTCTGATGAAAGTAAATTTTGCATTTCCTTTGGAAATCAGGGTCCCAGAGTCTGGAGGAAGAGAGGAGAGGCACACAATCCACGTTGCTTGAGGTCCAGTGTAAAGTTTCCACAGTCAGTGATGGTTTGGGATGCCATGTCATCTGCTGGTGTTGGTCCACTGTGTTTTCTGAGGTCCAAGGTCAACGCAGTCGTATACCAGGAAGTTTTAGAGCACTTCATGCTTCCTGCTGCTGACCAACTTTATGGAGATGCAGATTTCATTTTCCAACAGGACTTGGCACCTGCACACAGTGCCAAAGCTACCAGTACCTGGTTTAAGGACCATGGTATCCCTGTTCTTAATTGGCCAGCAAACTTGCCTGACCTTAACCCCATAGAAAATCTATGGGGTATTGTGAAGAGGAAGATGCGATATGCCAGACCCAACAATGCAGAACAGCTGAAGGCCACTATCAGAGCAACCTGGGCTCTTATAACACCTGAGCATTGCCACAGACTGATCGACTCCATGCCACGCAGCATTGCTGCAGTAATTCAGGCAAAAGGAGCCCCAACTAAGTATTGAGTGCTGTACATGCTCATACTTTTCATGTTCATACTTTTTAGTTGGCCAAGATTTCTAAAAATCCTTTCTTTGTATTGGTCTTAAGTAATATTCTAATTTTCAGAGATACTAAATTTGGGATTTTCCTAGTTGTCAGTTATAATCATCAAAATTAAAAGAAATAAACATTTGAAATATATCAGTCTGTGTGTAATGAATGAATATAATATACAAGTTTCACTTTTTGAATAGAATTAGTGAAATAAATCAACTTTTTGATGATATTCTAATTATATGACCAGCACCTGTATATATGTGTGTGTGTGTGTATATATTATAAATATAATAATATATATACACATATTATGTAAGCACAAACTTTTATGTTAGATGCGATTAATCACGATTTATTGATTTTACAGCACTAATTATATTATATTATATTATATTATATTATATTATATTATATTATATATTTTTTAACTTTATTGAACCTGAGTTTACGATACACATTCTGCTGTTAGTTTGAACCCAAATTCAGCTCTGGATTACGAAGCAGATCTATGGATTTGTTATCAACAAAACTTAAAGAACACACAGACACTCTTATTTACATTTTATTGCTAAAGTATTTACCGTCATGTCCTTCCAAACCCGTATGACTTTCTTTGTTTTGTGGAACACAAAAGGGGAATTGCACTGTTTTTTTCTTTCCATGCAATTAGTCCCGATGGGGACTGAAGGTTTCAAGCCTCAGAAAGGACATAAAAAGCACCATAAAAGTATAATAAAGGTGGTCAATATGACTCATGTAATATATTCTAAGTCTTCTAAAGTCATATAATAGTTTTGTGAGAGTAACTGACTGAAATTTAAGTCATTATGCACCTGTAATCTTCCCTTTCAGTGAGCTGTGACCAATTCATTGAAAAGATTTGAATCAGACATTGCTACTCTTTCACGAACACACTAAGTACAACCATGGCAAATGTCAAGATTTTTAATGGAAAAAAAAAAAATGTCTTAAATGTGGGTATGCAGCTCACACAAAGCTATTTTATGGTATCGGAGGACTTGGAATAATGTGTGAGAGTCATATAGATTACATTTTATGCTGCTTTTGCATCCTTTTTGAAGCTTGACAACCTTGGTTTCCATTCATTATAATTTTATGGACAAGAGGGACCAAAACAATTTTTTAAAACTTCTTTTGTGTTCCACAGAAAAAGTCATATGGGTTTGGAACAACAGAAGGATGAGTAAACAATGACAGAATTTTCATTTTTGGGTGAACTAATCCTTTAAAGCCACAAGCAAGCTTGTTTTCTTTCCTTCTGCTCCAACAAGAAATGTAAAGCACGGTTCTGGGGACGGACATGCTCCTCTAATTTGTCAGTCTTCCATACAGTTGTTTCCTTACAGAATCATAATTTTGATGCAACCAATAACTTACAGTACATTTCAGATGGTTCTGGTTAAAAATGTATTTTTAGCTTCTACAATGATTTTTAATGAGGAGTTTGGATATTAAAGAAAGTTGTTATGAGCATGCTTAAGGGTGTTTTAGTCACTTTAGTTTTTTGTCATGCCTAACAACACCCTTTTACTGTGGTAAAATCGCAGTAAAGTACAACCCTGAGTGGATTATTTCTTTAATATACAAAAGTTTGGAATAATGTTTCTGAAAGATGTCTCTTATGCTCACCAACACTGCATTTATTTGATCAAAAATACAGTTAAACTACATTGTGAAAATGTATTACAATTTAAACAACTGTTCTATTTGTATATATTTTTAAACAATTTTATTTCTTATAGAAAAGCTGAATTTTCAGCATCATTACTCCAGTCTTCAGTGTCACATGATCCTTCAGAAATCATTCTAATATGCTGATTTGCTGCTCAAGAAACATTTCTTATTATCAATGTTGAAAACAATTAGTACCGCTTAATTTTTTGATAACTGTGATGCACTACTAATAAAATGTTTGGGGAAAGATTAAAAAAAAGTATACTAAATTAATACTACTAAAATTAATTATACTTTTATTCCAAATATGCATTAAATTGATTAAAAGTGACAGTAAAGACATTTATAATGTTATAAAAGATTTCTATGTATTTCAAATAAATGCTGTTCATTGAAATTTCTATTCATTTAATAATTAAAAAAAAAAAAAAAAATGTATCACAGTTTACACAAAAACATTAAGCAGCAAAAAACTCTTTTCAACAGTGAAATTAATAAGACCCATTATTAATAAGTGAGCACCAATAATAATCAGCATTTAGAATGATCTCTGAAGAATCATGTGACACTGAAGACTGGAGTAATGATGCTGAAAAATCAGCTTAGTCATCACCGCAATAAATTACATTATAAAATAAATTAAAATACAAAACGGTTATTAAAATTGTAATACTATTTCACAATATTACCGTTTTTACATTGTGCATATATAAAACAATATTTACATAATTGTAGCCTATGTCAAATCACACAATCATAACAGTATAATATGTGAAGGCGGCATTGCAGCAAAACAGTAAATATAGTGTCAGAAAATAACCAGGCAGAGTAGGTAAAACAGAGGAACATAGAGGCACTGGGGTGAAGTGCAGCCTGGGAACTGACACTTTGTAGTGGTTCTTTGGAAATGTGTGAGAGTAGACAATGAGGAATGTGTTCTTCACCTTTCTGCCAGGTGATGGCAGGACGGGGCGCTCCTGAGGTCTCACAGTGCAGGATAACTGACATGCCGTCAATCACAGTGCTGTCGGAAGGCCCTGCTGTGATGTTCGGAGCTATACCTGTGAGAGGAGCACACCAACTGCATGAGAAACAAAGACGTACAACGGCACACACACGTTCAAACACTTCCTCGCATTCATAAGCACTGGGAAAATCACACAAAACACGATTCACGCGGATCAAAGCTTGGCTTAGAAACCAAACATGTAAAGAAAACAACAGAATGAAAGCAGGTATGAAACGAAAAGTTGAACAAAAGAAGAAAAACAATTCACTGGGAAATGTAGACAGGCATGATAAATTGGGATTTTGGAGGTGGGCGTACAAACAGTTCCTTACAATTTCCAGCCTGGTTGATAAGGGAAAGGGAAAGGCTAATACTTAAAGGGGTCATGAATTAAGAAATCAACTTGAGCTTTTGATTTATAAGAGGTCATCGAACTACAAGAATATCCTGTAAGTTTCAGAACTGAAAACTTCCTTGTTAGTCCAATAAAAGCTCTTATTGATACCAGGCCTAGCGAACGACTCGTCCTGGAATGTGCCTATCTATGACAGGTGAAACTCCGCCTCCGCAGAAGAAATCAACATCTACTTCATCATTGCAATGTTAGCCCCACTCACTGGCATGTTAGTGAGATGACGAGGAGAGAAGAGCGATACAGGACTAAAAATAACATTACCTTTCAAAGGATCCTAATGCTAGGAATATGGTTATTTATTTTTAACTATGTGAATGTCTCAGTTGAGCATTATTTATTTGTATTCAGTGCATTTTACTGTGGATTCTTTGGTAAATCATTCGCATTTCAGCGCAGGCTTTGCAAACAGACTTTTACAATATGGACTCGACAGTAATGCAACATGTAAGTGACTGTGTTAATTCTAATGCCTGATCTGATATGTAATGATTCATGTACAGTCAGATGTTCTTTGTCTTTGTGTCAGTAAATCAAACCAGTGACTAAATGGTCAACTTCACATTGTTTCTCTTAGTAGGATGAAAATAATCTGTTATTTAAACTGTGATTAAATTATACATAGAAAGCGATCAAAGAACGCTCCCTTTACAATCGCTGGAGCTGTCAATCAAACAGCGTGCGCTGGAGCTGTCGATCTAACAGTGCGAGTTTATCAGTGACTGAGTTCTGGACTCGCACAAAAACTCCCATTTTATTCAACAAATCTCTTAGTTACATCATGTTTGCACTGTTAGTTATGTTGAAAGCATTCGTTAGTGTGCAGAAATTGAGTTGTAATGACGTCTGTGATTGGCTGTTCATCACTGCAATCTTTCATGCCACGATCAAAATATAATGCCATAGGATCTAAATGTAATGCTAAAATCAACACTTTTCATGACTAGTTAACCTTGAGAGCTGTAATAGTAAAAATGTGCTAAAAGTTTTCAAGAGAGTAATACTTAGCTATTTCATATGCAAAGATGTTAGCCAATCACAGCAGTGGGCGTTTACACTGAAGTCTTACAGCAGAGACGCCCCTTAAAACAGAGCGTTTAAATCAGAGAGCTAAATTCAGGGTAGGAAAAATGCCTTTTTTTTTCTAAATTATGACAATTTTTGATGTAAAAAGCATACTAACATTATAAGTGCACCCCAGGAAGCATTATAAAACAATAAAACAACACAGTTCATGACCCCTTTAAAGGGATAGTTCACCCAAAAATGTACTTATGTACCTTATGTCGTTCCAAACCTATATGACTTACTTTTTTTCTGAGGAACACAAAAGATGATACTTTGAAGAAGTGTTTTTGTTCAAACAAAGTCAAATGGGGTCCAAAACAACATTGAGACATTTCTTTTGTTCTCCACATGAGAAAGTAAGTCATACAGGTTTGGAATGACATAAATGTGAGGTAAATGATGACAAGATTTTCATTTTGGATAAACGATCCCTTTAACTTCAGTACCGTCCATACCCAATATCTGTGTTCATTGTAAGCAGAGGTAAATATTAGCTAGATTTGGTGTTTAGCGTTTTAGCAAGCTCTATGTGTCTCTGAGCGGCAAGATAAGCTCAGTCAGTCCTCTATAAAAGCCCTCTTTATCTCTCCCTGTCTCTCTGTCGGTCTCTCTCTCTCTCGCTAACTCTTCCTCACAACAGGGTATTAATCACAGCCTTAGCACGGCGACAAAAAAGCACATCAGCAGCGCAAGAGAGAATGAAGACTGGAAGAAAGAAAGGCATTGTTGGTATGGCATTTGAAAACCTTTCTGATTGCAAGAGAAAGAGACAGACAGAGAGAAGCGGAGGAAATAAATGTCCACATGTATTTGTGCATCAGTGTATGAGAGCACGAGAGGCAGAAAGAGGAAAGGTGTAATCCGGAGAGAGGGGCGGATGGATGAACTCACTCGTAACAGCGAGATAGGTGTTGGTCTGCACCTCTCCGGCCTGGTTGCGGGCGAAGCACTGGAACATTCCGGTGTCGTCAGGCAGAAGGCCATTAACCTGGAGACTACCCCCTGCCAGCACTCTGTAGCGCGGAGTCTTCACGGGGCTTATGGGTACTGCGTCCTTATACCACACGATATCAGGCTGAGGGACACCTGACATGAATAGGTATAGATAAAGCTGAATGATAAATATGAAAAAAAAAAACTTAATAATATATATATATATATATATATATATATATATATAATAAATTAAATAGAATAAAATATATTATAAAAATATTAAAATATATATTGACTATAATATTTAATATTATAAATATAGTCATTATAATTGATTAATATTTATTCTATTTAATTAATTATATAAAAATGAATTATTTAATCATAATTAATTAATATATATATATATATATATATATATATATATATATATATATAAATAATCCACAACTTTATCCATGTTAATCTGAAATTTTTTTGAACTATCTGCAATTTAAACTACTTTATTGAGTAGCTCCGCCCACAGTAGAATCTCATTGATCCAAAACCATGTTCCATACAGCTGTAAATTGCTCTGATTGGATGTGGATGCTTTGTGCAGCTTGTTGCTGTCAGTAAGGAGAAAAAAAATTACTTGGCGCTCGAAAAACCTCTTTAGGATGAGATGTCAGGTGTCTCACCTCTGGCCTGGCAGGGAATGTCCACCACTTTCTCCATCTCAGCTGTGATGTGTTTCTCTGGTTCCTTTACAAACTGAGGCGGTTCTGCGGGAGAGAGAGAGAAAGGGTTCTGACCTCCACATGTGCACTTCGGAGAAAGAAAAAAACAACAACACAGACAAAGGCACAGGAAGCAAGAATGAACATTTTCAAATAAATAGGACTGCTGCTGGATTTTTGAGAACATCCTGTTCAGGCTTTTAGGTTTTACTCTAACAACAGACTTTACAATGGAGACAGAAATAGAAAAATGACCTTAAAGGAGACTAAATAGTGCCTAGTTGCATTTAAAATTACTATTTGCCTTAAGAAGAGTTCTGTGAATTGTGATTGTGACAACAATACTATATGTGTCACTTTTATTCAAAGCAACTTATATATAGATAGAGTATAGCTATATACACTACTGTTCAAAAGTTTAAGGTTGGTAAGATTTTTTTCAAGTAAATAAGTCTATTGTGTTTTTTTTTTTATTAAAAATACACTAAAACAGTAAAATTGTGACATACTATTACAATATAAAATATATCTGCTTTCTAAAAAGCAATTTATTCCTGTGATGGCAAAGCTGAATTTTCAGCATCATTACTCCAGTCTTCAGTGTCACATGATCCTTCAGAAATCATTCTAAGATGCTGATTTGCTGTTCAAGAAACATTTCTTATAATTATCAATGTTAATAACAGTTGTCCTGCTTCATATCTTTGTGGAAACCGTGATACTTTAAAAGAACAGCATTTGAAATATAAATATTTTTGCAATATTATAAATGTTTTTTTTTTGTTTGTTTGTTTGTTTTTTTTAAATTTACTACATTCTTTCTGAATAAAAGTATTCTTTAAAAAAATACCGGTAACACTTTATTTTAGGGTCTTTTAACTAGTTGCTTATCAGCATGCATATTACTATAATATTGGCTGTTTATTAGTACTTATTAAGCACATATTAATGCCTTATTCTGCATGACCATATTCTATATCCCTTAATCCTACCCAATACCTAAACTTAACAACTACCTTACTAACTATTAATAAGCAGTTATTAGGAGTATATTGAGGGAAAAGTCGTAGTTAATAGTTTATACATGTTCCCTATATTAAAGTGTTACCAAAATACCAAATATAGGAATGGTAGTGTATATTTTATCTGCATGTATTTTACTAGATATCAAACCCAAGATCTTGACGTTGCTAGCGTCAGTTGAGCTACAGGCACACTAGGACTGAAATGTCACCCGACTCAAGCTTTTCTGCAAGGTCTTTTTAGGTACTTTCTGTTCAGTTGGCTTTGAAGTGCGAATAAGTGAAGGGTTGTGCAACGTTCCTTTGCTCTTGCACATGCTCATTAGTTTCAACATGTCCACTGCTGCTCAGCAAATATAGATTTTTTTGCAGAATTTAAGATGTTGACTCAGCACACTGATTAAAATGAGCTGAATATTAGTAACATGGCAAAAATTACATAATAATTGATGAAGAAATTATTGACATTTTTGTGTGTGTGTATATCAGCACTTTAATTTTCATTGGCCTGCAAGTACTAATGATATGCTGAGTTTAGCCAATCAAAAAAAGAGGGCATTTGAATCATTGTCTTAAAGGTACAGTACAGTTGCAAAAACAGCTTGTTTGATTGTAAAGGTCAGAAAGAGGATGAAACGAAGGGTTAGAAAGAAGTTAAAACTGTTTTTGGTGCAAGAGACCTTGAATAACAATAGAAGTGGACTTCAGGAGAAAAAAAAAATAAGAAAAAATGTAGAATTTGGCACTTAAAATGTAATTTAATAAATGTAATTTAAATGCACTAGTGAATTTAAACTGAAGTTTATCTATCACACAAAGCTATATATGTCCGTGTACGTTTATTACCGAGCACATGCAGGTACGCTCCAGCGCTGACGGAGGGAACGCTGCTGCTACGGAGGACAGCTTCACACTCGTAGAAGCCAGAGTCACTGACCACTGGACTCAACACCGTCAGTCTACGGTTAAAATCACTCAGTCCACTCCTCACCGGAACGCCATCCTTTTTCCAACTGATGCTCAGCTTTATTAATGGCCTGATAGAGAATTAAAATGGGAGGGAAACAGGAAGGGTAACTGTCAACCATTAAAACTTTGGCTTTTCCTACTTAATACAGTTCTGCACTATCTAAGCACTATCTATGATATGTTGTTAATTATACCAGAAAATACTTTAGACTAATCCCTCAGTTTGAAAAAAAGAAAATGTTATTATAATAAAATATTTAAGTCTTTGGGGACATTTCACACAATTAAAACTGTATATTTAAGAGTATATTTACTATAAAATTACATGAAATGCCCAATTAGATCTATTACAGTTTTTCACCATATAAAATAATGTAACTTACCGTTAGCCATTTAACAGATTTTTTACAATAACACTTTTTTTTTTTCAGTTATTTACCATTACAATTTACAACCATTTTTTACAAGACTCAATAGAGTCTGTACTTCACATGAAATAATTACAGAAAAGTGTTGAGAAAAGAATAAAAAGTATGACAGACTTCAATGCACTGCTCATCTTGTAATCATCGTAATTATAATCATTTTCCTTTCATTCAAACTGTGAAGGAATCAGAGGTCGTCACCTAGCATTGGCCACACACTCCATGGTGACCTCAGAGGTGCCGGAGATGACGCTGGTGTTTCTCGGCGGGATGACAATGGTGGGTGCGATGGGGTCTGCTGGACCACCAACATCTACAGCAGAAGAGAAATGTGAAAATGAGAAAACGATGAGAGCTTGAACAAGTGTGTTATGACACACAGGTAAAAGACATTATCGAGTGAGTGTTTTTAATAGAACTCTGATCTGTCATCTTCAGGTGTGAGTGTGTCCAGATGTAGGAAGTGCCAGCCGACGTATTGTACGTGTTACAGCAAGTGTGACAGGTTTGTGTTTGGAACAGGAACTTATATCTTTGCTCTCCTGGCAGCTACGCTTGTGTGTGTGTGAAAAAGAGTGTGTGTGTGCAGAGTTCTGTCAGAGACGGTCTTCTGTAAAGCACTGATACTCAACTACAGCTTCTGGGAAGGACTGTCCTCTATACACACACACACACACACACACACCTCCCACCCACGATCTCTAATCTCCTTGCTGTTGCCGCACCGTTCTTTAGTTGCTGCTGTATTAGACTCAAAAAATATCATATCCTGGTTTGCAGAGAGAATCTGATACACCAAAACTCTTACAAAGTACAATCCATAACTGTCAATATTCTCGCTCTGGAATTCGGAAAAGCTGTGAGAGTGAAAACAAAGCACTGTCACAGAAGACAAATATGTATTTGTCTATAGCCTGTTGTTCAAAGGTTTATATGTTCATATAAACCGGCATGTTGTCTAAAATGGAAAGCCAAGACTCATGGAGCGGATACACAAAATTTTGTTTCATTTACTTTCATTTTTTCACATAAAAATGAGGAAGATTGAGAAATTACACACGGCAGTTTAAATAAATAAATAAATAAATAGGTTATAACCCAATATGTGAATAAAAAAAAAAAATTCAATTTCGAAAATTCAAAATTCAATTTCAGTTGTTCATTTCATAAAAAAAGAACAACAACAACAACAACAACAACAACTGAATGTTACTTTTAAACATGGATTAAAATGATATTTTTCTCATTCAAACAGTACTTTCATAGCAGATTTCAAAAGTAATAAGTCCATCTTTCATACTGCACATATATATTCCTATATTCTACCTATATTCAAACAATTTTAGTTTTTAGTATGTTTATACATATATATATATATATATATATATATATATATATATATATATATATATATATGTATATATATATATATAGATTTACAATATCTGCAATAATGTGAAAACAATTACTATCAGCTAGACTTTTGCTATCCATGCATCTGTAATATATAGGTCGCATTTGTAATATAATCATATGTAATAATTATAATTAGCTTAATTTTAGTACAACAGAAGTATATAGGAGGAAGTCCAAATGTAACTTTGTGCATCCGTGTGTCTAAATCTTTACAGACTTACTTTCTACAGACAGCGTTATGGGCTGGCCTGTCTTGTTTTCGCCGTTCTTGTCATTTACGGCTTGTACGTAGTATCTTCCGGCATCTGGAGCCACGGTGGACAGGATGACCAGCGTATTGTCCAGAGTAATGGCTCTATGAGAAAACAACAAGCAGAATCATGGTAAAAATCTCCAGCTGTCAGACATCACACTCAAGTGCTGATTTATAACACTGCATCAGTAATATCACCGCAAACTACACACCAAATGTTCAGTGCCGCGCTTGAAAAGCTGATATTTACATGAAAATTTCCCAACGGATGTTTCAGAGCCACTGTGGAGTGCTAATTCACTGCCATCTCGTTAGGCCTATTCATATACACACAGACAAATGTCTTTAAAAACATGACAGAATTCTGAATGATTCTTTTTTTGATGTTGTTGTTTTCATAGTCATTGACTATGACTCATTGAGATATAATGAACAAAGAAACTTAATTTCTCCATTTCGCCTTAAGATTAACCATCACATAAAAAAAAAAAAAAGCTGCTGTGATGGAAGACATTTTTCCATAAAAACAGAAATATTATTACCATTATCTTCTATCTTTTCATTAAGCCCTTAAAGTTCAAGTACTTCGAAATAAACATGCTAAATTAAAGAGTTAACAAGTATAGGGAATATTTAATGGGAACCAGAAATATTACTAATCTAATACAGTTTCTTTTTTTTAATGTTTATAATATTTCATAATATTTCTGGTTTACATTAAGTATTCCCTTGGTTAGCATAAGAGACTTCTCTTAAGTCTCTATCTTACCAACAGTGTGTACATATACAGTATATTGTATTGCATATCGTATTACAAACGTAACCATAGTTTCTCAACTTTAGCAGTACGTTCATGTATCTCACTTTGAATAAGCAGCCATCTCCATCTGACCGCCCCACTGCTGTCCACTGGGCCGTGTCCTGGCACTTACCCCATGGAGTCCCAATTACTGTGCCTCCTTTGTTTACAATCAATGTTTTCTCATTATGACTATGTGCTGGACAATTGAGGAAGAAATGTTCGTTCTGCGTGGCTGCCCTCGACCCGTCTCACACATCCACAATCTCTGAACTGGCCACCACATTCCCCTGCTCAAGTCCTTTGGGGTGCGGAATGCTAATAGGAATCTGACCATCTCACTGTAGGAATACCAAATGTGTGCCGAAGCCCCAGAGCTGCTATTGCACAAGGCTGCAGATGCTTACTGATAAAGTCAGCATATTTTGAGGTAAAACTGACAGATCTTTCACTCATCTTTCAATCTCTCTTGGCTTTACTACTCTAAGAGAACAATTGATGGGCCTGTAATTGTATATATTCTTATACTACACCCTTAAATCAAACTATAGCATAACTGTTATTGAAGTTTTAAGTCACTGTCTATACTTTGGAGTGCCCTTCACAAGACACCTATCTTCCTTATATCATAATCTGCTTCAAGCTGGAGTTCTGGAGTATTAATGTGGTTAAAAATAAATGTGGTCTATTTTTTCCCCCATTTTATCCTTTTCATCAAACCGACGGTGGTGGTACAGTCAGAAAGAACTTGTTCTTTAGGTTTAAGCCTCTATCGATCCATGAGTTTTCTGAGACCACCACTGTAGTTGATGTCTACAATAAACAGCGTTTGCAAGTGAAACATAGATTCAATGACAAAAAAAGTAGAATGAATCATTTACAACAATGTCAGGAAACGCCTCTCACAGTTCAAAACGCTTACACTACGGCCTACACCTTCCGTATTCAATGTAGTTACGCTTTTTTTGTAAGTTGAATATGGAAGGCAGTCTGGCGGAAGCTAGATATTTTACTTTATAACGTGTTAAATATGGATATTTTTCTTACACAAACGCATTGCTTTGCTTCAGAAGGCCTTTATTAACCCCCTGGAGCCGCGTGGAGTACGTTTATGATGGACGGATGCACTTTCTTCAGCTTCATACTTGTTGGTTCCATTCACTGCCATTATAAAGCTTGTATGCATCAGGATATTTATTAATATAACTCCGATTGTGTTCATCAGAAAGAAGGAAGTCATATGCACCTAGAATGGCTTGAGGGTGAGTAAAGCTTGGGGTAATTTTCATTTTAAAGTGAACTAATCCTTTAAGACCTTTTTTCAAAGTCTTGATTTTGTTTTGGGGATCTACTAGAATAGTTTTTCATGATTGAGTGTTCAAAAAACACATATTTGACATGCTATGAACCTCTTTTCCCAGTCTGTCAGTAATGCACAGTTTAGTTGCTATCTCTGTCAAGCCCCTCCTTCTGAAAAGTGCAACATGCTCCGATTGGTCGGCTGGACCAGTGTGTTGTGATTGGTCAACTGCTTCGAGAGTGTTTCGGAAATGTCACGCCCCTTACCATAACCGCGAGTTTCGAAACACTATTGACACGACCAGGCCACACCCCTTTTTTGCGCATGGATTGGGCTGGAATTATTTAAATGAGGAATATTGCGACGTGTACATTTCTGGAAGAAAACTCAAGACTAGGTGTTTCAGGGAGTTTAGAAACATTGCTTACTGATAGTCAAACTTCCTTTGTAACTTTGCAGACCTTTTTCAGGCAACATTTCTACCGATTTTCTACTGATTTTTAATGGTTGTTAACAATACCAACCCTGAAACACATTGATGCGACTGTGGTGCTCATGTGGCCGACATGAGTTTGAGTCCAGTTTGCCTCATGCCTGGATCATGTCTTCCCATCATTTATTATCTGTTCTCCACTTTCCTACAAACAAAAGCTGCAATGATGGCTATAAAAAATAACCAATAACATACAATGTGTGCACAGAGTGTTGCAGAACAGCTTTTAGCAAACCAAATCACCAACAAAACAACTCAAATACAAATATTCATGAGTTTCTGCATATTTAAAACTAATTTAGTCCTAAAGCCTCGATTACAACAATCCAAACACTTCGGCACTTTCAATAAAGATAAACCACATAAAATATTGAAATGACTGATTCTGCATTTACTGAATTGATAAGCGATATTACGCTAAGGATTTCAACAGCACAGTTTGGTTTATTAAAAAGCAAAAGCCTCATCCTATTCCTACATGTCGCCTGAAGATAAACCTTAACAACAGCACGATAAAGACATTACGCTCGAGCGCAGCTGGCTGTCACAGGATATTACATCAACCTCCTGAAATGATTAATGACTGCTGTATGATTAGAGCAGCTCAACATAGAGGGATGACATAAGAGCGGATGATTGATTTTAATATCTCCTCATGCACACACTTGGTCTCAAATTTCTCCCGTTTTCGGCCCACTATGCATCGTTCCAGACGGATAAGGGGCCGGTTAATAAGGGCGAACGGCTGTGGTGTGATGATCTGTAGTGAATATTTCACTCTGCCTGGGTCCTGGTGCGGCAGGTGTCAGGGAGAGAGCCACACTGCTGCTGAATTATGGATTGGAGTGAGCGGCCCAAGACTGCAAATTAATCTCAGGTGATTCCCTAAACCTGAGCACATAAAACGAGAATAAAGACATAGCTAGCAGACCGAGCAACTAATGAGACAGTGAAGAACACACACACACACATACACATTTATATATGCACATACATTGTTATTTCCTTATGCACATTCACACACACTAATATATGATCTACATGCAACCAAATTCCTGACTGACAGTGCACACATGATAAAGGTCATGCATAAATATTATCAAACATGTCTCACAATACTCATAAATACTGCACATATACATATTTCTGAAAGGCACAGATGAATATAACATAAGATGAAGCCTATGAACCCGTTTTATGTGGTGGCAACATATGACAGAGGTATATTATTATAAACTTATATAAATGCCAAAGGACATGTAACCCAGACACCCATAAGTAATTCTGACATTTTTATCTATAATGTCAGGAATTCTGACGTAATGTAGTTAAAATATTCAAGTAACCCCTAATGAAGAGTGTATATACATTGAATGGAGATAAATTAAAACAGAATGGTGCAGTTTTTGTATTTTTCTATATTTTGGGGATTTGAACAAAACATAACTGTGCTATGGACAAGATCGATAAATCATATTCCTTATTGAGGAAAGACATATGCTGCGTACGAAATCGCATACTGCCTGAGTAGGTACTACATTTGAATTTACTTAAAGGGTTAGTTCACCCAAAAATGGAAATTCTGTCATTAATAACTCACCCTCATGTCGTTCCACACCCGTAAGACCTTCGTTCATTTTCGGAACACAAATTAAGATATTTTTGATAAAATCTGATGACTCAGTGAGGCCTTCATTGACAGCAAGATAATTAACACTTTCAGATGCCTAGAAAGCTACTAAAGACTACTTCATGAAGCTTCAGTAGTTTGGAGCGTGTATCAAACTGCGTGTCACGTGATTTCAGTAAACGAGGCTTCATCACGAAACGTTTCGAAATTTCAATGGTTCACCACTGGGGGGGGCGTGACTTTAGCAGTTTGATACACACTTCGAACCACTGATTCGAAACAAAGATTCTTAAAGCTTTGAAGCTTCATGAAGCAGTGTTTTGAAATCGCCCATCACTAGATATTGATGAATAAAGTCATTATTTTGTTTTTTTGGCGCACAAAAAGTATTCTCATCACTTCATAACATTAAGATTGAACCACTGTAGTCACATGAACTGTTTTAAATATGTCTTTAGTAGCTTCTGAAAGTGTTAATTATCTTGCTGTCAGTGCAGGCCTTACTGAGCCATCGGATTTTATAAAAAATATCTTAATTTGTGTTCTGAAGATAAACGAAGGTCTTACGGGTGTGGAACGACAGGAGGGTGAGTAATTAATGACAGAATTTTCATTTTTGGGTGAACTAACCTTTTCACAACCGTTAAAAAAGTATGTTCTATATAGTATGAATATGGGTAGTATAAATAAAATTCAGATGTACTACATCCACCATGTTGTTACTGTCACGTGACCTACCAGCGTCAGTTGCGCCTAATGCTGTCTCACGACAAATTTGTACGTATTTTACGAGGTGGGCTAATGCATATGAATTTGTACGATCTCACTCGTACGAATTCGTATGATTTGGGTGACAGGTAGGTTTAGGGGCGGGGTTAGGGGTAGGTCATTCGTACGAATTGGGCAACACGTAAAATATGTACAATTTAACAAAAATTTTATGAAGGTTGCAGAAAATTCAAACGAATTAGCCACCTCGTCAAATTCAGTATGTACGATTTGAGATCGTGAGATCGGGTTGCGCTGCTTCACTTCTATTCATAAATCCCCTCTCTTTTCACCTACTGTTTTTCGAATACTATGTTCCATACATACTACTCTTTTGGGGTACCGTTTTTTGCATACTATAAGTATTCGATTTTGGATGCAGCGATGCTTTTACTCTTCTGATTGATTCCATGATACCAGAACATCATACAGACATTAAGCAATTACCTAGCAACCCAGCAACACTCTAAAAACAACTCATAACACCTTAGCAGCTGCATACTGTAGCAACATCCTAGGAACCATCAACAACCATCAAAAACACAGTTTACTTTTCCTGCCTTTCTCTCTCTCTGTGTGTGTTTGTGTGTATTCCCACACGTGTTTGTGAAAAGATTTCATGGAATCAGTGATCAGTGACTGTTTCTTGTCGAATCACAGAGCTGAGAAATTAGAATCACTGTTGAGTTGTGTTTTCTCATCAAAGGTATTTACCACATTCACTTACTGCAATCCCACATTTAAGTCTGCTAAAGAATGCAGTTCTGAGAGAATTCATACAGTATGTGTGCATAAAAAAGTTCAGTTCCAAGACCTAGTGAGCTGTCAACTTAGACAGCGTTACAAGGCAACACAAGTTCACTCCATGCAAAGGTTGTTCCAAAAAGTAGGTAGCATAAATACACCTTATAGCCAAAATCTAAATCATATTAATCATTAGAGGAGAAGGCAATCCCAGAATGCACAGAGAAGAGAAAAGTTGATGGGGTCACTGTGATTTTTTAAAATGTTTTTGAAAGAAGTCTACTATGCTCACCAAGGCTGCTCTGTGAAATATTATTACAGTTTAAAATAACTCTTTAACTTTTATGCAAACCATGATGTGTGATGCTTTGATTCTTTGGATTCTTAGATTAATAGATTTATTCAGAACTTATTAGAAATATTTTACATTTCAAATGTCTAACTTTTGCTCAATTTAATGTGTCCTTGCTGAATAAAAGTATTAATTTCTTTCAAGTGACCCCATTTTAGTGACTCAAACCTTTTGAACATTAGTGCACTTATATTTCATTTAATACTGACAGGTACAGATAAAAAAGTAATTAATTAAAACATGTAATTAAATTAATTAAAACAAATCTTACTACAAAATCATACTTGACTCTGATGGGTAAATCATGGCATTATATAGTCAAATAGCTTTGTACAATGACTTCTAAACTGCATAAATAACCATCAACCAAGGACTTTACATACAGAAAGACGGTCCACTCGTATTACTATAAATGGGAGAAAGAGCAACGTGCAATATGGCGGAATAATTCCCGCCTTCTAAATAAAAGAGCCAATCACAGATTGGTAAAGTCATCACATTTAGGACTGCGCATGTGCAGATTAGCTTGGTCCAGCCTGAAAAATGCAGTTTTTTTGTCATGATTCGAACATTTAGAAACACAATTAATGAGTCAGTTTTTGTCAGATTTCATTGGTGATTTTATCATCATCATTTTCATTTATATAGCGCTTTTCACAATACATATTGTTTCAAAGCAGCTTCACAGTGACAATAGGAAAATTCTTATCGAGCTAAAGTAGTTTTTTTCGAGCTAAAGTTTTTTTCAAATATGAAATTTAATCGTAAGCTTGGCGAACAGTTTTGGAGAATTTGATGTTTCCCCATTCAAAGAGATAGAAGCTGCACTTGCGTTTCAAAGATGGCCGCCGAGTGAAACGACTTGTCTAAAAGGGACTTTGCCATCGACCCAGCAAACAGACAGATGTGCTGGTTTCACGGCCCTCGTAGCACTCCGTGTTCTTTTTCTTCTCAGATAATTAAATTTTAACCTAAATCAATATTTCATGTCTATAACATAAATTACATAAATATCCCCTGCAAAATATACCCCTTCAGAGCAGCTAGATGATGCCTTACTTATTAGGGTACTAGTTTAGCAACATGCTAACGTCAAATTTTACGGAATCAATTGAGTCGAGCCTGCTGCCTATGAAAACATTTCAAATCAGTCAGAAGGGATAGTAGACAGTAAGAAAGCTGACTAGGTCTTATGTTGGTATGTGTGTGTCTGCTGACCCACTATAACAGCTATATGTACACAATGGCGAGTGGAATGGCATTTGTCAGTGCAGTGCTCTTTTGGCACTCTCCAGGGAGCAGTGGGGTCCACAGTCAATGACCTCTATTACACTTAGACAAATACGCACGGCACAAGCCACGGTCCCTTTAGAGGGAATAGGATCTCGAGTGAATATCGCACGCACACAGGAATGGTAAATATATCTGGGAACACTTACAAATACTGACAGAACACACACAAGCAGATCTAGCACACACACACACACACACACACACACACACACACACACACACACACACACATACAGCACAAGCTGAATACAGGTGGTCAAATAAAACTGACAAAAAGAATATGCTTGAATTTTCCAGGGAAATGCCCAGGCACACATATGCGAGCAACACCTGTCTAACAAACAAAAGCTAATGCTATTGCTGCAGCCAATATCTCAAGTTTTGTGATGCAGAAAAACAGAAGTAGCCCCTCTGGTGCCATCAGCATCTGTTGAAAGGAAATCCTTTCTGACACTAGTCAAATATATTCAGACCTCAAATAAAACTTCAATTTTACCACCCACTAACAGGAACCTGAGCCAGCCCATGTGTCTTAAGCGTTTAGCATAACCATCCCTGCTAAACTGCTGTAAGCCTTATATGTCAATGAAAAATAGATGCAATGCTAGTTTGGATCAAATCTGCTAGAGCTCTATGACCTTTGACATCTGGTCAGGAATGATAGCATGAATATTGCAATCTATTTAAGGTCTAATTCAGTCAAATAACTCCTCACTGGCAATGTGTAAATGCACAAACATTCTGAATACATATTGCGATTGTATATGCGTTTTTTTAACACCAAAGATTTTTTACAGCATTTTGCTAACATCACCATATTGCGTTTGCAGGTGCAGATTTACCTTACACTTTTCATGTAGATATATGACTAAGGGGTTGTGAAGCATTTTTTGAGGGAGAAAAGATATTATTTTTAGAAAAACACATAAATCTATAATGTACAGATGGGTAAAGAGTCTCATGACCTGCATTTTGTGCTCTTGTGTGCTATTGTCGGAGGGAATAAATCAGTTTATTAAATTACTGATCAGAATTATTCAAATGAAGTATCAAGCAAGCACTTCCTATATTCCCAGAATAGGATGTGAATTTATTCAGAATATGATGACTACAGAAATAGTCTAATAGCAGGGAAACATGTAAACACCTTTATTTCATATTAAAGCTTGAACCAAAACATGGACCTTAATCAGAAAATTACATGCATGCAAACACAGTGAATGCACAATATGCAAATGGTGGGTAAAAATGACTCACATCTGTGATTATATAGGCTACTAAGAAAAATGCAGATATTTAATCCTACTAAAATGAGTGACGTCAAATCTATAAAACAACATTATAAAAATGTATTTCTTCAGAGGCATGTTTGCATACTATAGAAATGCTGTCACTTGTGTCCTGTCATCATTAATACACACTTTGCCCTGGAAATAACTGTTATTATGGAGGGACTGTTTTGTGCTGGCGTGTGTCACGAGAGCTGCCTGAAACCTCAACTACCACGCATTTAAGGGTATCCTGTTAGAAATGATGTTTTAGAAAAGAGAAACTTGAAGAGGAGAGTGTCAAATGAGAAACAGTCATCCAAACGCTGAGGACTATTGGCCTCTTATCTAAATCGAATTCTTTAGTGGAATAGGTCGGAATGCAAGGGACGAAAACTAAATAGAAAAACAGAATAGCACCTTTCCTTTAACTCTCGTTTAGAGTGGAGCAGCTCCTGGAATGTGTTTACCATCCGAGGTTCTGATTATACACAACATTAGCCCTCCCAAATAACACAACAAATCAAATGCAGCCAGTGGAAAAGGGCCTTTCAATTGCATTCCTATTCAATAATGAAAGACTAATGGCTATTGCGGTTAAATGACTGATTTCAAGCCGCTCTCTCGCTCCCTGTAGGCAGGAAGGTAATGAAGGGAGGGTGACGTCCTCGCTACACAACACTGCTGTAGGACACACCGACTGATGGTAAGGGAGACATCAGATGTTTCTCTTTATGGATTTAATCTGAGAATGACTATATGATAGACAGACAGACATATACTGTATATGCATGGATGGATGGATGGATGGAACGATATGACAGACAGACGGACAGATGGATGGATGGATAGATGATGGATGATGGATGGATGGATGGATGGATGGAACGATATGACAGACAGACAGACAGATGGATGGATGGATAGATGGAATGATATGACAGACAGATAGACAGAAAGGAAGACGGACAGACAGATGGATGGATGGATGGATGATGGATGGAACGATATGACAGACAGATAGACAGAAAGACAGACGGACAGACAGATGGATGGATGGATGGATGGAACGATATTACGGACAGATAGACATAAAGACAGACAGACAGACGGATGGATCAACGGACGGATTGAACTATATGATGGACAGACAGACAGAAAGACAGACAGACAGATGGACAGACATGGATGGATGGATGGACGGACGGATGGATTGATGGTTGGTTGGATGGATGGAACGATATGACAGACAGACAGATGGATGGATGGATGGATGATGGATGGAACGATATGACAGACAGATAGACAGAAAGACAGACGGACAGACAGATGGATGGATGGATGGAACGATATTACGGACAGATAGACAGAAAGACAGACAGACAGATGGACAGACATGGATGGATGGATGGAACGATACGAAAGACAGACAGTTGGATAGATGGATGGATGGATGGACGGACGGATGGATTGATGGTTGGTTGGATGGATGGAACGATATGACAGACAGACAGATGGATGGATGGATGCACGGATGGAAGGATGGAACGATACCACAGACAGACAGACAGACAGAAGGGTGGATGGAACAATTTGACAGACAGACAGACGGACGGACGGATGGATGGATACGAAGGCCAGATAGATAGATAGATAGATAGAAAGATGATAGATAGATAGATAGATAGATAGATAGATAGATATAGATAGATAGATAGATAGATAGATAGATAGATCGATCAAATGAATGAAGGTACAAACAAATGAATGGAAAATAATGGCATCAAGCTTCACTGAGAGCAGCACAGCCAACAGGAGCAGCTGCGGAGCCGGGATGGAGTAGAGAGAGTCCCAGTTGCAGCATCTCAGCACGAAATTGTCTCATCAAGGGGAAACTAGAGTCAGGGGAGCGTGGAGAGAGAAAGAATGCTACTTCTGCTGGACAAGCTTTACCAATCTACAGCTCAATTTACAACAAAATCTGTTCATTTTCTTCTTGCCCAACATGAGAAAAGAAAGAAAAAAATAATAATAATAATTTGGTTGATGGGGAAATGCTGGTCAGGCTTCAGTGGCTGCGCACACACAAACACACAAGATGAAGCGTTCTGAGTGGGTTAAATGACTTTTTGAGTTCCTATAACTGTCCTCAGGTCTCTGCGCATTCATTAAATCCACCTCACTGCATCACAGACATCTATACAAATGTTACAAAACAGCAATATGAAAAAAGTGTTTCATGGGTCAGATTATAAATGCCTGGGGCAAATTACATTACACTATTACCTTCCATGAAAAGCAATAAGTGGAATTTCATTGAAGAGAAATTGTTTGTTTACATATTGTATTGATTATGGCAGCAGTAATTCACTTAATGACGATCAAACGATGTAGAAAAGCATTTTAATTGGGCATACATCCAGATACACACTGCCTGGACTGCATTGATGGAGTGATGCTGTACATTCCCAGCATAGTATGCTAGTATTGTGGAAGTCTGTTAAATCTTTCACAACTTAGCACTCTGAAACGCCCTGCAAAATGGGGAATTACGGTGTGCAAATTATATTAAGCAGAATTTTTAATTCAGTGTTTGCTGTTACCCGATTTGCATAATTCCTCTAGTAAATCAGGTATAAAAACGATGCTATCAGCTGCATCAAATCATTTTTAGTGAATTGCGTCTCCATGTAAACATTAGTTTAGTTCATGTACGGTTCAGTAAGAAAGTGCATGCTTAAAAACAACATGAAATTATAATTGACAACATTTACAGTCAGTCATACAGGTTTGGGACAACAGAAAATGATAACAAAATGTTCATTTTTGGGTGAACTATCCCTTTAAGTGATTCAGGCCAAATGAACTACAGATGATTAATACTTAAAGTTAGAAGTTTGGAACAAATCATAACCAAAATGTCTATCTATATACAGTAGTGCTGCTATGCAAGTGCTGTAATAATATAACAGTCTAAGATATTTCAACCTCCCCTGATTTAATCAGTGGGCACATTAAATGCAAATACTTTCATGTTGTCTTTTAAAACAAGAATGCTATTCTATAATTCATACTTTCCATGTAACATAAACTTAACATAATTTGGCAAAATGTCAACAGCACTGTTAACACAAATTAGCACTGTAGGCGACTCAAAAGCGAAGTGCTGGAAAATGTCATTTTATCATCCACAGCAGCGCTCCTGTGCACTAGAATCTCAAAGTGGCTGAAGGGAGGCAGCGTTGTGAGCGAAAATGGAGAAATGTGTCTCTCTCTCTCTCTCTCTCTCTCAGGCATTGATTATCCTGCTCTTTTCTGGGCCGTGTGATTGCATGATTAGAGGGAAAAGAGACACAGAGTGGATGAGAGGTAAGAGAGAAAGCTTTGTGCTTCTGAAAACTCTCCATTTCATGACCCTTGGGCTGCACAGCTAGTTTTCACCGAAACGAGGGCCACAAAATGAGTACAATCTGACGAAAATAAAGAGCGAGAGATTAGAATTCACCAATCTAGTGCAGTTGGAGTCAGAAGCAACAGGACGCTCTCAGACAGACTAGCAGTCCTCCATGGGCGTCTCGGTCAATGTTACGCTTATTTCCATTTTTCACGGAGTCTTTGAAACTGCGACGGAGGTGCCAATGGCCTGATTAAAATTCAATTAAACGATTTTCCTGGAATAAATGTTATCAGTCCCACTCATTTGCAAGAGGTAACCTTGGCTAAGAGCTAGAAACAGACGTTCATATGCGAGTAAGTCATATAAGAGTGCAGGAAGGAGCATAGGAAGGCAGAGAGAGTGTGAGGAAGACAGAAAAAACATTACAGAAAATAGCAATACTTGGACACATCATTCAGAGGCTTTGCAATTCCAGTTAGAAATGGTGTTTAAAGGGTTAAGGACCCGATATACTTCAAGCAAACTTAAAGGGATCCTTGATTATGTGTTCACATTTTTAACTTTAGTTAGTGTGTAACGTTGCTGTTTGAACATAAACAACATCTGCAAAAATACGACGCTCAAAGTTCAATGCAAAGGGAGATATTTTCTTTTACAGAAATCGCTTTTTAAGGACTACAACAAATGGCTGGTAGGGACTACAATGAGCTTCTTCCAGGGTTGGTGACATCACAAACCCCAAAATTTACATAAACCCTGCCTCCAGGAACATACAATAAAGGCCATATAAAGGCCTGCTTTAGAGAAGAGGAAGAGTTGCTGTAGAAGAGTGTTGTTGTCATGTCATCATTTTACGCTGGACTGCTTCACAAACGAGGGTCAATTCAATGCTGGATTTGCACAAAAGATTAACATGATGGTACATGCTCCACTCCACATCAACTACATAAATTTATCCACTAACCATTCAGAAACATCAGATTGCATTCTAAGAGTTGTAACTTCTTCCTGAGTCTCTCCATCAGTGTCCGACTCCAGTTTGAACAATGTAAGGCTGAACACCGTTACTGACAATTGTCATTTTGGCTGCGTGAGATTCTCCAGCTTTGTTGTTTTTGAGCAACCGAAGCGTGAGCTGTTAAAGCTCCGCCCTCTTCTGGAAAGGGGGGCGGGAACAGCAGCTCATTTGCATTTAAAGGGACACACACAAAAACGGTGTGTTTTTGCTCACACCCAAATAGGGGCAAATTTGACAAGCTATAATGAATGATCTGTGGGGTATTTTGAGCCAAAACTTTAAAGACACATTCTGGGGACACCAGAGACTTACATTACATCTTGTAAAAGGGGCATTATAGGTCCCCTTCAAAGAACAAATTTCAAACAAAATCAGGGCAAAACAAAGTTCGTTTGGAGTTCATTTCGGGAGTTCGAAACAGCTTGCCAAAGTGAACTTTCTAGAAAAGTTTGCTCCAGCTGGTAAACACCATCGAACAACCATTGGTCCATGGCAATTAAGTAATAGGTACTGTAGGTTTTGCCCTGAGGTTCTGCCATTTTTGACAAGGAAATCTTCTCCTGGAGTGCCAAACTGCAGAGCTCATGCAAACATCCACATCGCTATGATCAGATGCTTTCTTAAAGGGATAGCTCACCCATTATTTACTTACCCTCAAGGTATATAGCTACCTTCATGGATGCACTTTTTTGGGCTTCAAAATATAACGCCTCATTCACTACCATTATAGAATTGCCAGGATATTTTTTTTAATATAACTCAGAATGTGTTCGTCTGAAAGAAGAAAGTTATGTCCACCTAGGATGGCTTAAGGGTGTGTAAATCATGGGATAATTTTCATTTTTGGGTGAACTATCCCTTTAACTGCTGTTTTCTCACTGTGTTTGTTTTGTTTTTCAGAGGAAAGCGTGCAGCACATATCTACATATTCATCTAAATGTCACTCTCAGCAGAGTTGGGATGTTTTGTAACAATATATTGCTACAAAGGTATTTTAAACTTTATTTTACCCCTTTTTACCCCACATTACAGTAATGAAATGAAAAAAGAACTTCATTGTGAATATATCAGGGCCTTTCATTAAGTGAAAATTCATTTAAAAAAACTTAAATGACCCTACATTTCATTGTGTTGACTGACATTATATTACAAAGCCACTAGACAGATAGATAGATAGATAGATAGATAGATAGATAGATAGATAGATAGATAGATAGATAGATGTTCAGCCTTTGACGACTCATAACTCATAGAGGTTTTTGAGAGCACTCAAACTAGCAAGTCAATAAATGCGCATATGACAACAAACAAACAAGCTCATACACACATTCAGAAACACACCTGGAGGCAATATAACAGTGTGCGTATCTCCTGACTAGATGTATAGCTACAAAGATCCCTCAAAAACAATCTTGTACAATCAAACTGCTTGCGGAAAAAAAAAAAAAAAAGACAGAATAGGAAAAAGGAACCCAACTGATTCAGAAACTTACATTCGACTGCTGGGAGGGATTTTGCGTCCGTCTCTGAACCAGGTAACCTGTGGTTGAGGGTAACAGCGAATGTGAGGCGCCGGTATAACAGCTCCTTCTCCTTGAGATACGGCTTGAGCTCGTTCCCCTTCCTCAAAACTTCCCATATCTATAGACAAACACAAAACAAATGGTAAGAGTGAGCAAATTACACAACATACATGTGTTAAACTGTTATACAGTGCATATGTTAGCATTTAGCACTCAACGTCTGTCTACATACTGACTCATAACACCACTACAAATACAAACAGGACTTTAAATTCTGGTACAAGTGCCTACATCAGTGGATAAAAAACAGTTGCAGTGTTATTAATGTTTGTCCTTTTGCCAGAGACACACAGCAGAATTTTCTAGTGTTTTCTAGTGTCTTTCACCATCTGCTTCAGTTGGGCAGCGTTTGACAGACGTGCTCTGACACAGCGCCAGACATCGTCGCGGCTGCCGTCGGACTGGGGATGATATGTGCCAGCTAGCTATGGGCCATGACAGTGACCAGAACTGACTCATCCGAACGGACATTCACCATGCGTTAAATCAGCAGTCATTCTTATTTACACCCCTATCTGATTCAGCAGAATAAACGTCCTTGTTGCTTTAACACGGACACGAGTATCTAACTAAACTAAACTTCAATTACAATCACTAGGAAAGAAGGTTTGTAGAGCAACATTTACTCTTAAAAAAAAGGTAAGTACACCCAAAAATGAACATTTTATCATCATTTACTCACCCGGATGTCATTCCAACCCTGTAATATCGGAGGTCTAAGGCAGAATGTTAGAGGATGAAGGAAAATAATATGGTTGGAATGACATGAGGGTAAATAAATGACAAAACTTTCACTTTTGGGTGAACTATTCCTTTTGTTAGCAAAGACAGTTAGAAACGGATGCCATTTCGTGCTACACAGTGTGGAAGAGATTTAAAAATCAAAGGCAGCGTCTTAATATCAAGAGCATTATTCATCAAAAAAGCTAATTAAGGAAAACCACTTAAAAAATAATATAATATCCAGCATGGCAATGTCCTGCCTTTGATATCACAATGTCGTTTCCTGTGTATTGACTCCTGTATTTGATTGCTCTCACTTCATCCTTCAAAAGAAACGAAAGGTAATTGGATGTCAATTATTACACAGGTGCTTGAAAGGGGAAATGAGAAAAGCAAATAAGGTCTAAGTACTTCCATCTTGACCAGAAGTGAAGCACCTCCACATATCCTGAAATAAAAGGCGATAATAAGAAGCGATGGACCGATACATCAGCCAGGCTGATTAATTTGACAACAGTCGGCCATTTTGAGATTTTTAGCATGGGCCACTAACTGTGAGCACATGGTGATTCACAGATGTGTTAGTTCCAACATGAAGATGCTTGTGTTAATAATAAAATAATAAAATTTGGAGTAAACAAAAAATGTTCAAAAGATGTTAAAGTTGTCTCTTAAACTCACCAAGGCTGCATTTATTTGATCTACAGATATAGTAAAAATAGTAATTTTAATAAATAAAATAAAGCTAAATTTTCAGCATCATTACTCCAGACTTCAGTGTCACATGATCCTTCAGAAATCATTCTAATATGATCTGGTGCTCAAGAAACATTTTTTGCTATGGAGTGAACATGGATCAGTGAGCAGAAAGCGAGCGAGGAGTGAAGTGATTACAGACAGGAAGTTGCTTCACTCACATACTTTGAGAGAGAAAAATCAAACTTCAATAATAACCGGTGTCACGAGAAATCGAACCGCCCCGCCCCCTTTAGGACCCAGGCGGTAATGCCTGATCAAAAGTTGTTATTGTGATGTCTTGACTAATTATAGCCTATTTCATTATTGTATGATGTTTATTACATTAAGTGCACAAACAACATGCTTGAAATATAAAATGAATGCCTATGTATTGCATAATAAATCAAACTGGAAACAGATATTAGAAGCAAAAAACAAAACAAAAACATACCTAATATAATATAAGCTAAGCTAGCAGGCTAATCCGGTAGATGTATGTTATGCTAGTACATAAACTAATTAAAAAACAGTAAGAATGAGAAATGCTTGATTTCACAACCTATAGCTTCAGTTATATAATATAAGAACTATGTAATTTAAAAGACATTAATGGTCATTATAATGCATTCTAAATGATATAAATCATATCATGATTTTGCAGGAATTATGATCAGGCGCTAAAAATAGTACCCGTTAAAAGTCAGTTGAACCAATGGGATCACTTGGGGTCCTAAAGGAGACCCGATTTCTGAGGGAACTCGATTTCTCACCACACCAGAAACAGTCGGGGAGGACAGTGTAGGCAGTGAAACTTGACTCTGGATTGAAACACCAGAGACTTACCACTCGGTTCAAGCGCAACAGCTGTTCCTCATGCTAAACAGATTATAAAACGGAGGAATGAATTAAATTCTGAGAGAGTGAAGCGATTGGTCCGCACAACCTCATCAATCTAATGAGGAAGTTAGAGTGCACAGCTGTGGCATTGGATAGGAAATTTTAATGAAACACAGGTACGTCACCTCACCAACAGCTGCTGTTCCTGTGAAACACACACACACACACACACACACACACACACACACACACACACACACACACACTGGGGCACAATTTGACCGTCTGGTAAAAATCACACACGCAAGGACCAACAAATACAAATCCAAAGTGGTGGAGAGTTACTATGGTTACTCACATGCCACTTGTACTTCGGTTCTCCTCTGTAACAACGCTCCGACTCTGTTCCTCACAATACACCGATAGAAGCCAGCATGCGATCTGTCCAGAGATGGTATCAAATACCTGTGAGAGATAAAACACAGCTGGTTTACTCTCCAAAACCACAATAATGACTATGAATCAAGCATAATATAATGTCAAACTGTCAGAGTGCCTTTCATAAGTGATTCATAAGCGTTTTATGTATATTTTATATGTACAAATGACTCTCATTCATTCTGTCAACGCCGTCCTTCGCAAAGCAAACATCTCTGTAATCTGTCAAAACAGTAAGGCTCGCACAAGCACGGCAGAGAGCGTTTCCTTTTCATTTCAACATATGTTCCTTATCTTTTATGGAAGAACACCTGAGAGAATATAAATACAGCTATAAAATATTTTTTCCTTATTCCCATCTCATTGTGATGACCTTGACTTCTACTTTTTCAGTGCAGAATGTAAATGTGCTCTCATTACCATCTTCTCCTCAGTAGGTGGCGCTCTAACATACACAATGACTATGTGGAAGTAAAACAAGCTGCCCCAGGTTTTAGTGAGGCCTATGAGTAAGTAAATAGCACATGATTAGACCATGTCCCAATAGTTTTATGTTCCTCTGCACGAGACCCTTGTTACTTTCATTATAGCCAATATGGCAGAAAACCAACTGAGACCGCAGAACTGTTAATTACTTGCTTCTGTTGTTCATTTGTAAAAGACTGAATCACACATGAATTAACAGATGAATTAACAGCCATGAGATAGAAAAAGTTCCTCATGTTTGACTGATAAAGATCAGAACAATAAATATCTGCCATTTTAAAGTATATAGGATCATATCTCTTAAAGGGATAGTTCACCCAAAAATAAAATTCTGTCATCAATTACACACCCACTAGTTGTTCCAAGCCTGTATGAATTTCTTTCTTCTTCTGAACACAAAAGAAGATATTTTGAAGAATATCAGTAACCAAACAGTTGTTCAGCAGAAGAAAGAAAGGCTGAGTAAATGATGATAGAATTTTGTATTTTTGGGTGAACTGTCTCTTTAAGAAGACTATATATATATATATATATATATATATATATATATATATATATATATGACTATATATAGACTTTATATCTATCTCTCTCTCTCTCTCTCTCTCTCTCTCTCTCTCTCTCTATATATATATATATACACACTATTCTTTCTTCTCTTTTTTTTTTTGTGTCAAAAGCAAACCGACACCCAAACTATATAGTTATGTGAGTGGCTCAAAAAGTTCTGTTGTAAAACAAGCAAAGATGGCACATTTCAAATCTCATACTTCCAGCTGCAGTTGAGATGAATGAAAACGCTATAGCAGATTTCTTTTTTCTCTTCTGTATACACCAACTAAAACTTAATTACTTTAATTCACCTCTTATTGTGAAGTGGATGAAATCGGATCATCTTCCAGACATTTTAATTCAGACAAACCACATTTTCTCTCAGCCCGACTGACCTGAACTCAAATTAAAATGACCTGAAGGCCCATGGGCCACACATTACTGGACCGGAATGCTCTCCGACCTCCCGGATCAATGATGGAGGGAGATAAAAGAATGAAACTGCACAGAAATGAGCAGGATAGAGGGAAAGAATGCGAAAGGGAGAAGCAGATGAGGAAGACACTCAGTGTTTCGATCTAGATGCTTTAAAAAGCCATTGACCTCAGATGGCAATCAATACAAACAATGGAGTAGAGACAGTAAAGAGATCTGTCCAGACACAGAGAATGAGACTGAGAGAGAGAAGGAAAGATAATGAGAGCAAAGAGAGAACATAATGCGAAAAATAAGAAACAAGAAAAAGTCAACAAACAAAGAAAAGAGGATGATAGAGAGATGGACACAGAAACACATGCAAACAGGAAGACAACAAGTGGACAGTGATTGATTAGCCAGATGCTGTTAGAAGGTCAGTTGTGTGGTTATTCAGTCAAGCCGTCAACATTTTCTGTCACTCAAACTACTGCTGTCTGAAATAGCTTCTTATTTCCAATATAGTGTCATTTTGTCTTGAAGTAAACAATTTCATTTCCATTGTAAACTGTTTTTTACCCATAACACACTCTGATTGAAGCAACACAACCAATGTACACCAGAGGGGGAGGAGACAGACCAAATATAACAATAAATGGAGAATTAGCAAAGCTAAATATGGTGGTCTGTCTTTTGATAAAATTTAGGAACTGATAGAGTTATAATATAATATAATTAAAATAAATAATTTTACACTTAGAATAAATCAAACAAATAAAATATTTGTTAAAATATTTTAACATATAATTTTTAAAACATTTTTTAAATATTGTGACCCAAATATTTTGAGTTTTTAACCATTAGAAATATTATCAATACTAACAAAACTGCTTCACTGATGATTTTTTTTATTTTTTTTTATGAAACTATAATAAAAAAGATCATATAAATTTCAGCCTTTTCATGACACTTTTCTCTTCATCCTTATATTTTTACCTAATGCCTTTCAAAACATACCAAATGAACTTTAATTGAGAAACTTTAATTCAGAAAATATGGTCATCACAAAAAGGCATACTCAAGTAACTTTCAAAATGAATGGCATTTTTAAATAAACAAACTTTTGAATAAATCAGTAGCTCACAACACATAAATGAGCACCACATATTTGACTCACTATGAAAAACGAGCACCATATAAACTCTCAAAGGCCGACTACAGTCCACAAGAGTAGAAGAGCTGTTATTGGCTATTATCTGGTACCACACTGACTCTAGACCTGTAGTTTAACCTACCTCTAACCGTGAGAGACGGTGACTGTGACTGTGTGGGTGTGGAAGAAAACGGCTGGAGTTTGGAAAGTGAGAGTGGTAGAGTGGTGGGGCTTGAATGATGGGTGTCTTGTTAGAAGGCAAGAGTTGAAGAGAGCTGTTATTAACAGACTATAATGAAATATCAAACGATATTAGCGATGAGGTTAGCGGGTTGCAGATCCTGCCAGGCATAGTAAATTGCTTCTTGTGTGAAGTATATTAGCGTTAATGGACTAATTAGGAAGTTTGGGGGGCTGGTGGGGGGTATAGTTTTTAGTGTGATAGCGAGACAAAGCTTCCTACATGCCCTGAAACATTGCAGGCTCTACATGTTACATGAGCTAAACTCTACTAGATAAAGAGAGGCTGTGTTCTGATAAACAGGGTCCTACACAGTGGTAATTGCTCCCAAATATTATACCTAAAATCATACTTTCAAATACTCACATATTTACACACTACCGTTAAAGGGTTAGTTCACCCAAACATGAAAATTCTGTCATTAATTACTCACCCTCATGTTGTTCCACACCCATAAGACCTTCGTTCAGCTTCAGAACACAAATTAAGATATTTTTGATAAAATCCGATGGCTCAGTGAGGCCTCCATTGCCAGCAAGACAATTAACACTTTCTAATGCCCAGTAAGCTACTAAAAATTTAAAACAGTTCATGTGACTACAGTGGTTCAACCTTAATGTTATGAAGCGACGAGAATACTTTTTGTGCGCCAAAAAAACAAAAAAACGACTTTATTCAACAATATATAGGTGAAGGGCGATTTCAAAACACTGCTTCATGAAGCTTCACAAATCTTTTGTTTCGAATCAGTGGTTCAGAGCGTGTATCAAACTGCCAAAGTCACGTGATTTCAGTAAACGAGGCTTCGTTACGTCATAAGTGTTTTGAAATTTCAATGGTTCACCACTGGGGGGGGGCGTGACTTTGGCAGTTTGATACACACTCCGAACCACTGATTCACTGATCTTAATTTTCCGAAGATGAACGAAGGTCTTACGGGTTTGGAACGACATGAGGGTGAGTAATTAATGACTGAATTTTCATTTTTGGGTGAACTAAACCTTTAAGTTTGGGGTAGGTGCAATTTTTTTGTTTTTGAAAGAAGTTTCTTATGCTCACCAAGGGTGCATTTATTTGATCAAATAAATATACAGTAAAAGTCAGTGTCACTGCTGGTAGCATGAGGCGATACCTGGACCCTACAGAGGTTGCACAGGTAGTCCAACTCCTCTAGGATGACACATCAATGCGTGCCATTGCCAGAAAGTTTGCTGTGTCTCCAAGCACAGTCTCAAGAGCATGGAGGAGATTCCAGGAGTTACTCTAGGAGAGCTGGACAGGGCCGTAGAAGGTCCTTAACCCATCAGCAGGACCGGTATCTGCTCCTTTGTGCAAGGAGGAACAGGATGAGCACTGCCAGAGCCCTACAAAATGACCTCCAGCAGGCCACTGGTGTGAATGTCTCTGACCAAACAATCAGAAACAGACTTCATGAGGGTGGCCTGCTGGAGGTCATTTAGTCAATATAATTCATTAACACCTCATACCTGTTAACAAAGGTGCAGAAGTCAGAGATGAATTAAGATGAATAAAAAGCTAGAATGGTGTTTATTTTATCCACACTTCATGATGTACTGAGTATACAATGACTTGTGGGTTAATTTCCCTCTCCACTCTCTGTAAAGTTATATATTGATGTCCTCTTGTTCCCTACAACTTAGAATCTCACTTTAAATGGCCAAACACCCTGTAAAGTCCACTTGCCTGGCCACTATCAGCCAACTGGACGCACCCGTATTCTGACAGATGGTGCTGTGGCTCTGAGTTTAACCTTGCAGAGTTTCGTGAAGAATAAAATCCCGCCACAAGCGGCATATATTCAGGGTGACTTCCTCTCTATCTTCCTCTCTCCTGTTCCTTCTTTCTCTAATGAATATAATTAACCTTTAAAGAGCTGTGAGCTTGTGCAGCAGGTTGAGAGAGTCAGTAGGGGCCGGGGCTTCAGACATTGATTGATTGATGTTCCAGCCAACAGAGCGCAATGTCAGGTCCCCTTTAATTAGCCTTCCTTTAACGCAGAAGTGAAAAGAGCGAGATAGAGTGAGAAAGCACAGGAGCAAAAAGTAGCAGATGAAGTTCAAACGCCCCTGACTGAGACGGCTGACAAACAGACACCCGTCTGTGCTGATGTTGCCTTGGCAACCCGTCGCTGTTGGATAAAGGGGTGGTCAGCCTCACCGTGACTTTAACCTATTCACAGGAGCAACACCTCAAAGATGTCAAAGAAAAAGTTTCCATGCAAAGAACTGGAGCATTGAACTAGTTTTGTTCAATAGCCTGACTCCTGCCCACAGAATTTTATTTATGCTCACAAACATGCTTATACAACGCTATCAGAACTTAAATAATTGAAGACTATCACTGGCCAGCATTTCTACAAGTCTTGAGATTCTTAGACTGCCTTTATTGAATTAAATACATTTTTATCAGGGTATCAATGATACTGCAAGAGGACATCAATATGTAGGGAAATAAAAGGCTTGAATGTATACCAGCATAACTGAGGCTCAAGTACTTCATCATCTGAGTAAGGTACAACGGGACTAAAAATAAGAAAAATATGCTTTTCACTACTCCCATAGTGTATGATTTCAAAAGAAATATATATGTTTTATTGAACATTGACGGAGCAACAGATTTTCTGTGAAAATAAATCATAAAAGTGGTTTGTTTGTTTAAAAATATTATAAATGAGGTGGCGAGGCTCACCAGCATAATTAGAAATTAGCTTCTGAAAGCATTGAGATCCCATAATAATTTAATAAAGCTTTACAGTAGTTACAGTAGTAAATAAATATGATATTGTATTATATGATGTAATTAATATCATATTTTTAAATATGATGCTTTCATTACAAATATGTGATTATATCTAAGGTGGACACCCAATTTGATAAATTATTTACCATCTGAATCTATCCATGTCATGTCAACAAATGGAAAAGTCAGTCGGCTGTTTATTATCATGTTAATTATTGTGCCTTTCGCACCAGCAGCAGGGGCGCCTTTTACCCCAAATACCATACTTTTACATATTCTTCCGTTATTGAAAATCTGCTGCTTTATTTTCCTTGAACAAAACTGAAAATCATTAACAAGACCTTTGTCTCAAAATAGAAATAGACAATTTTATCAATTCTCATTTGCTACATAAATCTACATTTTAAAAAACATTAAACATTAGATCAAATTAGCGCAGAATCAACTTTGCGTTGCTGTCCGTGATCGCATAAAGGATCAGCCAAATTTCCACGTGACGTGCATCATCAAATGTGGTTAAGAAAAGTGCTGAGCTGAATTTTTGTGCCATCTAGTGGTTTAAAAGAGAATAAAGTCAAATGCACCTTTTACCCCGGTGCGCCTTTAGCCCGTTGTAGCCACTAGTCAGCCTTACCACTTTCACTAATCATTAACAAAAAATGCTGCATTAATCAGTCATACTGTAACAGTTATATTCAGTGTGGTTTCATTGTCACTCATCTGTTCCTAGCCTGTCTAAGGGGCTGTTTACACAACACCATTTTCAACTAAAAACGGAAAACGTTTTATGCGTTTTGGCCATTCATTTACACGAAAACGGTGTCTTGGGGGCCTGAAAATACAAACCTTTGAAAACGGGTTTCAAAGTGCAAGTTTTTGAAAACAATACCGATATCATCTCTGTGTAAACAACAAAAACACGGATCTGTGAAAACGGTGATGGCATGCACATGCATATTACGTGTTTAGTCTGCAAGCGCATTTGGCGCAAGTGCTCTGTAAAAGGTGAGTGCTCTTTCTTTATAAAGTGACATCGCCAACTATTAGCCTGGCAGCATGATACAGCGTTTTTAGTCGTTTTCGCAGATCCTTGTGAACGGGGATTCTCTTGACAGCATTGTCATCTATACAAAGAAAAAACGTTCCCGTTTTTTTACATCGTTGTTGTGTAAACGTGCCCGTAGTTATCTTGTTAGTTTTCTGCCACTAGTTTGTCACCATGGTTATTACATTAATTAGATCACACCTGTTTGTATTCAGTTTGTTATCTTGTCTATTTAAGCCCTTTCAGTTCTTTTAGTTCATTGTCTGGTGCTGTTTATGTTTTGTGCATACTGCTATGTAATGTAGCTTTGCAATTCTGCTTTTGTTTTGTATTATTACAGTTTTCTCTAATATTTGAACTCTATCTTCATCATCATCATTTGCAAACTAGAATGTGAAGTTGTTGTTTTTTTCTACCACGGTCCATATAACTAATTGTAGTTTATTCAGTAAATAACACAATATTAGCTTTCATTTTATGTAACATAATAAAGATTAATATATATATATATATATATATATATATATATATATTATTTCGTGGGAAAGTAATATTGTTTACTGTATATAGCCAATGTATATATTTTTTCTCTTTTTCATAGGGGAATTGATTTGTAACGATAACTTATAAACATTCTAAAGACACCTACAAGCTACAAAGTTGTAAAAAAAAAAAAAAAAAAAAAAACTACATTACTCATGATTTTGCAAAAAAAATCTGGACCAATCAGACAATCGAAACAAGCAAATCATGCCAAAAGAACTCTTTAGCGCCCCTCCACTTCCATGAAGCACTGTAAATGATGTCAATCTCCATACGCTCTCAAAATAATTAAATATTTGTATAAATATATGCATATTTTGCAATAAACAACATCTTTAAAGCAATAGTTTTACATTCATCCAAGGCCACTGAGAAAGTGGACAGGCACTGTTGCAGTCTTACAATTCTGTATTCAGTTTCCAACCAAATTCTGTCCAAATTGAGCTGTTGAATTTTAAAACCCATTCTCAATTCAGTTCTGAATGGCACACTACCCTGGCACGAATTGCATACTTATGAACATATCCAACAATCTCTGTAAGGTCAGACTGCAACAATTCCATCGGGAGGTTACTGGAAACCAGATTATGGATGCACTCATGCATACACAGATATACCACCAGACACGCACACACAGTTACACTGAAAGAATGCTGGTTGGAAGTCTCATATTTCAGGTGCGGAAAAGAAACCATTAGCATTGTCTGGACTGAAAGCTCAGTAAGTGTGTTGGTATCCGGTCACAGACATCCAGAAAGCATCACTACAGACCACACTAATGTTTACATGAAAAAAAGAAAACAACAGAACTCTTTTTCCACTCCAGTGCTGTCTTTGACATTGCGTGGTTTCAGGCAAAAAGAATGAAAGGAAGAAAGCAGATCTTTTTTTGTACAGGCCTACGCTGCAGGTGATTCAATTTGCTGGGAGCGAAACGCAACATCGGCTCAGCCTGCAGACGCTGTTACAGGAAGCACTGATAACATCTGCTGCCTATAGAATAATCAGTGCATATAGTTGATGAATGGCACAGCCTTTCAGTAACCAAACAACAGCGGTCCTTGCTGTTATGGTGACACTAATGGCAAGCATGTTGAAATAAGAAAAGGTTGTTTGCTTATATAAGAAATACTAGTGAAGCTCTGTTTATTTCAGTACTGGAGAACAACTGTACACAGTTTATTTGACTAGGAGTCAATGACTTCAACACAATTGATTTTAAACTATTTTAAATGATCAATAATTATGAAATGATGGGAATTTAGATTAAAAGTTAACATATTCAACACTATGGTCATATGGCGACTATATGTTTTTGCAAGGGTAGTAACCAATGAGGCATTGTTCAGTCAAACAGGTCTGGAACAACACAAGGGTGAGTTAATGATGAGTAAATGGGTGAACTATTCATTTAATGCCTTTAAAAGTGGCTCTTTTATAAATAAAATACTTCGGCTGTTCACGGTGTTAAAGGAGACCTATTATGCCCCTTTTTACAAGATGTAATATAAGTCTCTAGTGTCCCTAGAATGTGTCTGTGAGGTCTCAGCTCAAAATACCCCACAGATCATTTATTATAGCTTGTCAAATTTGCCCTTATTTGGGTGTGAGCAAAAACACGCCGTTTTTGTGTGTGTCCCTTTAAATGCAAATGAGCTGCTGCTCCCGGCCACCTTTCCAGAAGAAGGCGGAGCTTTAACAGCTCGCGCTTTCAGTTGCTCAAAACAACAACAATGGAGAATCTCACGCAGCCAAAATGACGATTGTCAGTAAAGGTGTTCAGCCTTACGTTGTTCAAACCGGAGTCGGACACTGATGGAGAGACTGAGGAAGAAGTTAGAATGCAACTTTTAGAATGCAACTGGACATTTCTGAATGGTTAGTAAATTTAGGTAAATTTATGTAGTTGCTGTGGAGTTGATTCAGCTCATCGACTAGCATGTGCCGTCATGTTAATCTTTTGTGCAAATCCAGCGTTGAATTGACCCTCATTTGTGAAGCAGTCCAGCGTAAAATGATGGCATAACAACACTCTACTACAACAACTCTTCCTCTTCTCTAAAGCAGGCCAACATGGCCTCACCCCCTTTGTTGCAGGGTTTATGTAAATTTTGGGGTTTGTTATGTCACCAACCCGGGAAGAAGCTTGTTCTGAATCTTGACTACAGAATTGTGATAAAAACTGAACTGTAAGAAATTTCAACTGTTACACCCCTATTTTTTTATTTAGGTTGGCATCTCTATAGGTAGATGAAAGTGTAAATGGAGTGAAAAACCAAAACCAAGAAGCGGCAATGGGAATGTAAGGCACGACGATATATTACAGAATCTTTCACAGAATTTCTGTGAGAACCCTCAGTGGTAACTCGTCTCTGCCATCCTCCAGACAAGCCAAATTATTGCACTGAACTCCAGTTAATTTGTGCAGATCCAGCGTGAAATTGTCCCTGTTAATGTGAAAATATGGTCTGAGAGTCAGCCGTGAGAGGAACTTGTTTACTGAGATTTCAAGACGAGAAACGAAAACCATAGAGTGAAAACTGGAGACCAAACCAAACCAAAGGATAACAGAACGAAAAGGAGAGAGATTGGCCTTAAAACATATCTGCAAGACATTTATCTGGTGATAAGTGAAAGGCTAGGTTCCTTTTTTATGCCTTTCTATCAAAGTAGTATTCAAGCCAAGGCCTTCAGAAATAGCAGTTAAATAGATACAATATTTATTTTAAATACTTAGTTCTCCCAAAACTGAAAATTATACTCTTCTGTGCACATTCAAACCTATGGCTGCCCTTGTATTATGATTTAAGTGGCAGGAGTTATTGAAGAGGCAAGACTATTAGTGTATAACATCCCAAATTTTGATCAATTCTTCACAATATCACAAAGTAATATAAAACAATGAACCCACCTGAGAAATCTTTCAGGTGGGTTCAGTCCTACCTTGATGATAGGAGCCAGGGGGTCGATATTAAGGGTATATTGTCTAGTCCTTTATTTATTAATTGTGGAGTTCCTCAAGGGAGTATTTTAGGTCCTTTATTTTTTCTTTTATATATAAATGACCTTAAAGCAGCATGTTCAGAGGAACTTTTTCTTTATGCTGATGATGCAGCAGTTTTAGTGTTTCATCATGATAAGGGGGTCTTAGAGGAAACAATGACTTTCAGCTACAAGAGATGTCCAAATGGTTTTTAGATAATAAGCTTTCCCTACACGCAGGTAAAACTGAGGCCATTCTTTTTGCATCTAAAATGAAATTGAATAAGGATGATACTTTTGATTAAGATCAATAATACGGAAATAGAGGCAAAAATGTAGTAAATTATTTGGGTTGTTTAATAGATAATAAATTATCAGGTGATTTTATGGCTAGAAAGGTATTTATAAAAATATGTGGTAAAATTAGGTTTTTAGCTAGGCAAGCTGATTTATTGGATGTTCAGTCCTTAAAGTTGTTGTCAGGAGCCTTGATTCAACCCCATTTTGATTATGCTACCTCCTTTTGGTATAGTAGTTGTTCTCAAGGTATGAAAGATAAATTTCAAAAGGCTCAAAATAAATTAGTTAGAATAATTTTAAAAGTGCATTCTCGAACACATTTGCACAGTGAATTATTTAAGGAGTTGGGTTTATTGACTGTGGAAGAAAGGGTGTTTTTTTTTTTTTTTTAATTGGGTATGACACATAAAATTGTTAATAATGTAGTTCCAAGCTATTTAGAAAATAAATTTACATGGTGAGACAATAGCTTTCCTATGGTACTAGGGGTAGAAATTTCAATATTTGTCCATGCAAATGTAAAAGTTTGGTAGGGAAAAATACTTTTCCATATACTAGTGCTATTGAATGGAATAAATTACCAGCGTCAATAAAGGGAGTAAAAGATTTTGGGAGTTTTAAAAGATTGGTAAAAAGATGGCTGTTTGGTGATGTAAGTTAGCTTGCTTTGTGGTGTGTTTATTGTCAAAACTGATTGCATTTGTTTAAATTGTACGGTTTTTTTTTAAATTGTAAGTGGATTAGGAGATACTGTTGCTCTGTCACTTCTGTATATAGCCTCTACTCTTTATATTAACATCGAGGGCCGCAATGGAAATAAGCCAATGGCTTTATTGTGTTTTATCCTTGACAGTTTTGTGAAGTGTATGGGATACTTGTTATTTTGTACAATTTTTATAAAAACTTGTCAAATAAATTTCAATTCAATTCAATTTCAAAGTAATATACAACATTGAAAAACAAGGTTGACTCATAAGATAAGATAAATTACTTATTTTACACTACCGCTCAAATGTTTGGAGTCGCTAAGATGTTTTATTTCTCATGCTCACCAAGGCTGAATTTACTTGATCAAAAACACACAGTAATGTGAAATATTATTACAAATAACTGTTTTTTCTATATGTTAAACTGTAATTACTCCAGCCTTCAGTGTCACATGATCCTTCAGAAATCATTCTAATATGCTTTTTTCTAATATTTCTTATTATTAACAATGTTGGAAAAGGCTGTGCTGCTTAATATTTTCGTGGAAACTGCGAAAGATTTTTTTTCAGGAGTCTTTGATGAATTCAAAACAACAGCATTTAACTGAAGTCTTTTGTAACATTATAAATGTCTTTACTATCATGTTTTATCAGTTGAATGCATCCTTTCTGAATAAAAGTATTAATTTCTTTTTGAACATTTGAATGGTAGTGTACGTAATTGGTTGAATTATTAAAAATATAATAATAATTAAAAAAAAAAATAAACCAATCTATCGACAAATCGACTAACCAGCCATCAATCAATAATTATTGTCATTAATAATCAACAGTTAATTAGACAAAAAATAGACAAAACCCAAGGTCAGGATGCTGAAAGAAAACAGCTTTTTCAGGAGAATCAATCTATAAATTACCTACTTTATTGTATCTGCTTTTTAAGCTGGGGTAGGAGAAATTATTTTAACACAAAAAAAAAAATAAAAAAATAAAAATAAAAAATAAAATAAAATAAATAACACATTCACATTTAAATTCTGCATTTAATCCCACAAAGCACTTGAGCTGTGTTAAAGTGTTAAACAGACACAGAATATGCCTGAGCTCATCGGATGCCCAGGCAGGCTGATGTCATTAGCACCACAGTAGCAGAGTCAGCTGAGCTGGCATTAGAGGACCACACTACTGCCAGACAACAATTGATTGAGCTCATTTGGGAAAGTCTTCAATGTGTACCACACACACACACACACACACACACACACACACACAAACACACACTTGTGTGTCAGGGGGCTTGGAAAGGAAAGGTCATTGTGAGAGCTGGGATGCTTTTAAATGACGATTCATCACTCTCTCTCTTTGCATAGAAGAGCATTCATGGCCAAATTACCATTCGGCTTTGCTGACCCACCTGCTTTCACATGCCTTCACATGTCATGGGGAGGACACAAATGACACAGGAGACATCCCACACAAACACAAGTGTGTACAAACATCTGACAACTGGGTTTCAATTGTATTACAGTTCCAAGTCTCGGTTCTGATCAATGTTACTGACCTTAAATTATCTCCTTGACCTCTAGATGTGTTTGATTTCATAATCTGGTGTCCTAACCAGGCATAATGAGAAGAGACACTACATTTTGTGTATAAATTAAATAAATAAATATTCACTCTTTTTCTATTTATATTGCATCTAAGCATGCAGATACACATAGCCAGTTCAATTGGGATATTTTTCACACTTTTTTTTCTTATTTATAATTCATTGGTAACACTTTAGTATTGGGAACACATATAACTATGACTTTTCCCCTCAATAAACTCCTAATTTACTGCTTATTAATAGTTAGTAAGGTAGTTGTTAAGTTTAGATATTGGGTAGGATTAAGAATGTAGAATAAGGTCATGCAGAATGAGGCATTAATATGTGCTTAATAAGTACTAATAAATAGCCAATATTCTAGTAAAATGCATGCTAATAAACAACTAGTTAAATTACCCTAAAATAAAGTATCATTTTTACCAATTCTGCTCAGTAATTTAGTTTAATTATTATTTCACAGCACTCCAAAGTGAAATTAAATAGAAAATGGCCATTTTTTTATTATTCATTTGTATATTGATTTATTTTCATTTCTCTTCATGTTTCAGTTTGCTTTAAAAATGTGATTTCTCACAACTCTCTGTAATGTCTCAAAGCACTGATTATTACTTTTGTTTGTACACATGTAGATAATGGTTTGCATATGTCTTACAGGGATTTGCCTAAAGAATGAAAATTCTGTCATGATTTACTCACCCTCATGTCCTTCCAAACCTGTATGACTTTCTTTCTTCTATTGAACACAAAAGAAGATATTTTGAAGAAAGTTGAGTTGTTTGAATATTCCAAACAACATTGATCCCTATTGACTTTCATTGTATGGATAGAAAAACACTGAGAGCTTTATTTAAAATACCCATTTTTATGTTCCACAGAAGAAAGAAAGTCATTAATGGGTAAGTAAATGATGACAGAATTTTCCTTTTTAATCTGAATATTCACATGCATATAAACATAGTCATTGCTAAAGAGCTCAACTTTAACTGGATTTTAGTGATAATAAGAAGAGATTGAGTTGATGGGAAGCCTTAGAACAGCACAGTGACCAGCACACCATCTGTACACCGTCCTGTCCTTCAGTCTAATCAGCCAGTTTTATCTTTTTAATTAAAACTCCATTCACCACAGCTCCAGAGTTTACATTATTTTCAGAGGATAGTTAATTAAAAAAAGTCTGAATTGGATGACCTGAGCACATTTGGTGGCAGATACAATCGTCTTTAAAAGTGAATTCCTGCTTTTCAACACTGAATAATTGTTTCTTTGAATCCTCACCTTACAAAGTAAAGATGGAACAATTTATGTGTCATCACATTCCTGCTGTTCTAATCACAATCACTATTACAAGAATTATAACCTAATAAAACTCATCATATTGGTTATTTCCATGGCTATAGGGAGATATTTTCTTACTTTTTTGATGAGACATGAAAATATAGCTTCAAAATAGCCTACTTCAAAAAATAATAAAAAAAAAAAAAAAAAAAGAAAGGAAAAAACAAAGGCACTATTATTCTGTTCTTCACATGTGCCGACTCAATGCTATACTTGAAACAGGGGTTCTCAACTCTGGTCCTCAAGGTCCACTTTGCTGCAGAGTTGAGCTCCAAACTTGATCAAACTCATGCCTGTAGGTTTCTAGTAATCCTGAAGACCTTCATTAACTTGTTCAGATGTGTTTGATTAGTGTTGGAGCAAAAAACCCTGACATAAAGGGATAGTTCACCTAAAAATGAAAATTCTATGATTTTGTCCATATAATGAAAGTCAGCTGTTTATATAAGTCAGTAGGGTCCAAAAACAACAATGGACTCCACTGACTCCACAAAACAAAGACATGAGGGTGAACTATCCCATGTAGTTAACCTTATTTTCTTTCTACATTATTCTCAACAGGAATCCATTGGTATAAAACTTGACTTTGCATGGGTATTTTATAATTTATATTTCTCTAGTACTACTACAACTGCAGATATGAGGGGTTTGAAATCCAAGATATTCTTCATTAGAAAGCCAGAGACCAAAAAAACATCAAACTTTGAAGTTACATTCAGAACTTTTAGTGAAAAAACAAACATTGATCTCTTTCAGTATATCAAAAAATAAGAACATAAATGACTAATAAATAAATAAATAAATAAATAATATCTACATGTTCTATACAGTTACACAGTGCAAACTCAATGTTATACTTACCTAAAAATGAAAATTCTGTCATCATTTACTCACCCTCATGTCATTCCAAAACTGTATGACTTTATCCATATAATAAAAGTCAACTGTTTTTTGTCTATATGTAAGTTAGTGGGGTCCAAAATAACACTGGCATCCACTGACTTTCATAGTATCAACAAAACAAAGACATTTGTATATCAAATATCTTCTTTTGTGTTCTATAGAAGAAAAAAAGTCATAAACCTTTGAAATGAAATGAGGGTGAACTATCCCTTTAAAAAATATTAAAATAAAACTTTATTTTCTTCATACTTTATTCTCAACAGGAATCCAATGGTACAAAAATCAACTTTGTATTGGTTATTTTATAATTGATCTTAGTATTACTATAACCGCATATTTGAGAAGACCAGAAAACATCAAAAGCAAACTTTGAAGTTACGCTCTGTTTTAGTGAAAAACAAATGACTAAAATAAATATATTAACAACACATAAAATATAATGAAATAAACAATGAAAAAAATATAATGAAATATAAAAAAATATAATGAAATAAACAACACAAAATATAATGAGAAAACTAAGAGATATTTAGAAATAAAATAACATTATTTGAGGCAAGGGAAATAAAGTGGCCAGAGCAGCTGCTAAATAGAATCCACGTTTCTGTCAAATTAAGGTTAATGCAATTCTAATGTAGGCAGTTCTAGCGATCTAGTTTTGATACATCACAACATGCCACACATAATGTGAAAAAACTTTGCATGTTCACAAAAAAAAATAAAAATAAAAAAAATAACCCTGCTGCAATGCAAATCAGTTATGTTTAAACAGGCATGAAAACACCCACTGACCTGTACTCCAGTGAGAAGCGTGTGATCTCTGTATCGTTCTGAATCCATTTAAATTCCAAAGGCCAGCTCCCTTCGGCCATACAGGTCAGAACCAACCGGTTCCTCTCCAGGTGCAACTGACTCGGTACTGGCTCTGTTTTAAAGTATGGAGGAACATCATCTGCAGAGAGACACAAAGGAGAGAGAGAATGTGAGGAAGGAGGAATCAGTTCTGAAGGAAAACACTGTTTGACCTGCCGCAGGTAAACATGACCAGCTAATGCTCACAGACCCTTGCTGTATCGGGCCCTCTGCCTGCTGCTGATATTTGCACAGAATTTCAAACATGGCCTGTTGTCTTGTGTGCCATTCAGCAAACCTGAAGCGCTCCAGACTGAATTTGAGGATGAATATACATAAACTTAAACTTTTATATCATAAGAAATATTTACACCTTTCTGTATTGCTAGAAAGTAGAGTAAAATGTACACAACAACCCTGGTAAATATCCACCCACTCCTTTTTTTTTTATATATATATATATATATATATATCCCCCATAAATCATAAACAGTGTCCCAAAATAAGTTGTTCCCATTTTCTATACATTGTGACAGCACAATGTAACAGGCCCCGCCCACGACTGATGACGGAATCTGCCCTATTAGCTTAGCTCCTCCCCTGAGTGAGCTGAACACAGTCCGCCATGTTTATCTCCTCTCTAGAGCAGCTATTGGAAGGACAAGAATGTCTCAGAGTAACAATGTTCAAGGCTCAGGGAAGAAGGAGGCAGGAACTGGCGAACGTTCTATGTAAAACTTTAATCACAAAATAAACAAACAACAAAACAAAAGTAAAGCAGCAGCCCCTCACAGACAACTGCCGCATATAAATATAATAAAACACAACATAAATGTCCCAGGCCTGGTCCTCTCTCTTCCTTCACTGTCCTCGCTCCTCCTTTTATCCTTCCTCACTCCGTTCCCACAGCTCTTGGCCTCGCTCTGCTTGCCACACTCAGCTATGTGACAAAACAATCTATATGTTCTGTTCTGTTTTGGCTGTATCAGTGAACACAGAAGGCATTTTTCCTTTCCACTGCACTACTTTTCCACTGCTTTTCTATATAAATTCACTAGATGGACGTGTTTGACCGTTGCGCTCGCGTCTTTCATCTTTTACAGCATCTTGTGCAGTAAACAACGTTCCAAAAATGCAGAGTTCAAATAAAATAAAAAAAAAGTATCTTTTAAAAAATGTGACTCGACACCCTGTGTTTTCCGCTGCATCCGTCTCTCATTTTCAGACACAAAGATGAGTTGTGTGTGATTGGCCCCGAATGGGAGAAGAAAGGGTCCGTCTAGCATGTTTACATAGAAAATAATTCTAATAATTCAGCGCAGTGGAATGCAAAAACATGTTCTGTGGAAACGGCCCCATACTGTTTCTCCTGTTTTGTTGTTGCCGGAGTATCCGAGGCACGAGGTGTAAAGGCACAGCCCTCTTCTGGAAAGGGTGGTGGGGAACAGCAGCTCATTTGCATTTAAAGATACACACACAAAAACAGCGTCGCTTCCACGCAAAAAGGTGCATTTGGGGCATGGTATAATAAAAATATATACATGGTATAATATAATCTTGTAAAAAGGGGCATAATAGGTTCCCATTAAAACTGAAGTCAGCATGCAATAGTCTTTTTTTCCCTAATGTGAAGCATATCCGAGTGAAACAACTACTCGAACACGACAAAAATGTAGGGCGGGACTTGATTTTTTCCATCAGGAATTGATTGGATGGTTGTGGTTTGCTATTGCTGTGATCTATGCAAGTGACAGGTTGTCCTGCCCTCGCACCCACGTCATCAGAGAAGAAAAGTGATTTTGTTGCAGGAGTGAGGGGATTTTTTTTTTTTTTTGCATGAGGAATATATATATATGATATATTTGATTAACATTTTTTGGTGGGGCAAAAGGGACCCCATGTCTAACTTACAAGCTTGATTTCATCAGACTTGAGCAGAAGCATTCATCTGAATTCTAGTCATGTCTGTATGTGTAAGCTCATTTTGTAACACAGCACAGTTGTGTCCAGTCATTTAAAGTGGGTCCATGCACTCAATCTCATCTAAGAGTACTCGTTCATCTAATGGAAAGATGCCGGGAGCAGATGGAGCTGATATCCCATTCCCGTAGGAGGAGGAATAACAGGAGAGCTACCTCAACAGATAGCCTGGATACTTTCGACACGCAGAGTCAGCGACTACAATTTCGATTCTGATCCTAATCATCGGTGTAAATATAGACCAAATTAATTGAACGGTTGGATAATACAATTACAAGATTGAATGATAATCAAGCATTAAAATTAAACTGTCAGAATGATCTATTAGGCAGACGGTTTGCAGAATCTCTCTGGTTTCACTAATCTAAAGAAAGAAGTTTTAGCTCCTCAATTGAGACCGAAAGAAAAGAAGAAATGGAATACAGTGGCATTTTCCATATGTTCTTCATGCACTGGTGATTAGATATGTCACCTGTTGAATTTGGGGTACACTGCTAAAATAGATACGTACAAATAAATGTTATATAATATAAAAAAAATAAAATAATAGAAAATAAAATATATAGTAAAAAAAAATAGAATCACATACATTGTTTTGTGCATGGATACATCATTTATAATAAATACTGCAATAAAAATACAGCAAAATTTGGATTTCATGGTGACTTTAAAGTTTCCTATACGCACACAGTGCTCAGCGTAAATGAGTACACCTCCTTTGAAAAGTAACATTTTAAACAATATCTCAATGAACACAAAAACAATTTCCACAATGTTGACAAGACTAAGTTTAATATAACATCTGTTTAACTTATAACATGAAAGTAAGGTTAATAATATAACTTAGATTACACATTTTTCAGTTTTACTCAAATTAGGTAGATGCAAAAATGAGTACACCCCACAACAAAAACTACTACATCTAGTAATTTGTATGGCCTCCATGATTTTTAATGACAGCACCAAGACTTCTAGGCATGGAATGAACAAGTTGGCGACATTTTACAACATCTATCGTTTTCCATTCTTCAAGAATGACCTCTTTTAGAGAGGATGGAGAGTGATGCTCAACTTGTCTCTTCAGAATTCCCCATAGGTGTTTGATTGTGTTCAGATCAGGAGACATACTTGGTCACTAAATCACTTTCACCCTGTTCTTCTTCAGAAAATCTACAGATGGTTGCAGTTCCATCTTTTTTACATTTTTGTACCACTTTTGCTACAGTATTCTGACTGATAAGTAAAGCTTTGCTAATCTTCTTGTAGCCTTCACCTTTCTGGTGCAAAGAAATTATTTTCTTTCTCAGGTCTTGTGACATTTCTCTTCCATGTGGTGCCATTGCTGACAGCATGAAATGGGAAGGGGTTTTAACCCCCTTTTATAGTCAACTGTCTGCTGGACACCTGTGTAATGAATAATTAGACTCACCTGTGGTTGAATTCTTGTTAAATTAGACATTTGTAGTCTAAAATATAGCTTTGCTCCAGAGACTTTCAGTCATTTTTGCATCACCCTAATTTGAGTAAAACTGAAAATTTTGTTCTCTAAGTTATATTATTAACCTTACTTTCATGTTATAAGTTAAATAGATGTTATATAAAACTTAGTCTTGTCAACATTTTGGAAATTGTTTTTGTGTTCATTGAGATATTGTTTAAAATGTTACTTTTCAAAGGGGGTGTACTCATTTACGCTGAGCACTGTATATATATATATATATATATATATATATATATATATATATTTATATATATATAAAAATCTACCAAATTTGAAGGTTCCTGTATTGTGCATGTGCAGCAATAGCTTAGAGTAAATGTCTTATTTAAAATTTAGTTTTTTTTTTAATTTTTATTTTAAGCAAAATGGACATGGACTACAGTTAGATAAGGAGATGTGTATTGATGCCCAGCCCTACTAAATATCACATTATAAGTTATTATAAGTATTACTACACATTTCTTTATGCATAAAACTTTTTTAATAAGAGAGAAAGTGCAGCCTTAACTTTTAAATTCATACGTTTACTGAATAAGTTGTGAGAACCATCATAAACTTCTTGTTTTCCTTAGCGCACTGCCAAATGGGCCATATTAGCCCAAAAAGCGCACACAGATTAGACAAAAAAAGCGCACATACTTCACAAATCCACTGGAAATATTCCGCCATCTGTGGAGCTTTGAGATGGGCCTACTATTTCACACGTACTATGATTTGGGATGCATTCATCCTAATCTTCCATACTATTTATAGTGGATAGCATGCAAATTAGGATTCAGCCACTGTAAAGTATTAAATACAAGAGCATTAAAGACACAAGAGGAAGACACGGGCAAGACTAAGAGGAGGGGGCATTAATGTGATGCACGTTTGGGATATTCACAAAGTTTTATGAAAATGAGGTGGAAGGAGCCGCGCACGAGAGATCTGATTAGACGGGTGAGGCTAATTGTTCCCAAGCGTTTCGAACAGCCCTTTTATCTCTGATAGAGAGATAAAGATGCAGACACTGAGAAAGAGAGAGAGAGAGACCGAGAACGAGTGATACAGTTAAAACAGGCAGAAGACATTGATCATCGATGAGTATCAGGGCTCGCGTTTCTCCCTCTCATTAGAGAACAAATGATCTGGTCGACTAAAAGCCTTAATGATCCGTCAATGGAGCTAACAAACACCCTGATGGGCCTCCGAGGGGCAGAGCAGAGCAGAGATACAACCGTAAGATCATAGAGTCTCAATTACTGATGCAGTAAATGGCAGCAAAGAGGGCATTATGCCCTGCTGCAACCTAACATGAGCAGACCAGTAACAAGTGTTCTGGGACCAAATTGTGTAAATTGTACAGGGGCTTATGGGACTCATATCTTAATTGACAGATACGAAAGAGTCAGTGGGAGGAAAGATGAAGTTTTAAGAGAGGCCTTTGAAAAAAAGTATCACCACTGCAAGAAAAACTACCCTAATGGGCGCTGACGTTAGATGTAGGTGGTGAAAAGCTGTAAATTCTAGAGTTTGTTTTAAAAAAGCCTGACGGAGGGGTTCGAGATAGGAGGTTGTACGCTCTCAGAAGATACACTACAATTATGGTCTCTTTGCTTCTACTGTGCTTGTTATCGTGAGTGTGCAGAAGTACAAGAGGGGTCAGACTGGGTTTCCCGAGGGGCCGCGGTAGTTGTTTTGGCGACAGGTTGTCGAGGAGCCAAAAGGGGTCTGGTGGCTAGTGTCACAAAAGGCCCTGCACAAGTGCCACGCAGAGAATTACACTTCTTAACTCATTAGTGAGTATCTCACGCACACATAATACGCGTACACGCTGCCCAGGGGTTAACATCCATAATTAAACACAAGCTATGTGGTTTCTATTAAAAGTACAGGCACCTTTGGTACTCCCTCTCTCTCTCATAATGAGTGATTATGCTTCGGACTCATTAAAGAGAACCGAAGGTGTGATGTGTTTACAAACACAGACAAATATACAGACACACAAATTCTAATGCAATAAAGCAGGCCAAGTAGAACTACTATATTCAGATTTTCATGAGAAAATAATCTTAGGATTTTTCTTGGTCTAAACCCAAAGCTCATTGGTTTCTTTTCACATTGTACTTTTGGATCTGAACCAGGTAACAGCTCCAGTTTCACTGTGTTATTAAAGCATTTTTCCTAGTGATAGGTCTGTTAATTGGCTGAAATAGGCCATTTTGAGATAATATCATTGGCTGATAACCATGTCCACTTAGCAGAACTCCACATTTTGTCTTTTCAGAAATCTACCAACAAGCCTTGTCAATTGATAATAAACATGATCATCTGTAAGTCATGATCATTTCTCCTCAAGTTGGGCCTGCTCCAAAAAAACTCAGAGCAGGGGTATTCTAGACAAAGACAAATAGAATTCAGCATTCATATGTAAATATCTTGCTCCCAGCATCTCACTGGCATATCATTTTAATCACAGCATGGCCTATATAAGAGTGCATCCGAAAAACCAGCCTCATGATTTCCACAGCACTCTACCACAGAGAGATCCAGAGTAGGGCATGAGAATTATTTTGCACCTGATGTGTTTCACTCAGTATCCTCCCAGCCGCATGTCTTCTATCCACATGTATATGTATATTTCATATAGTCTGTGTAGCCTGAGGGGGAAGTGTCCATATAGACAAAGAAACAGGGAATGACAGGTGGATGAAATCAGTTGGACACTTAAATCACTTAAAGACCAAAAATCCTAGATAATAATATGCATGAAACATACAGAATGCATACTAGCAAAATGAACAATATCATTCAAGATTGTATATTTTTTTACAGACTCCATCTCTGACCCAGTTACCCACACATCTTTAACCGCTGTGTCATCTGGAAAGAGTCACTGGTGGCTGAACCGCAGTTTGTCTTTATTTAGCCTGTGTCTGTGTGGTGCCATGACAGTCTCTAACCTCTTCCCAGAGATGCACTCAGTACAAGGCCAGCATTCACGCACGCACACCTAGAGCCAAGGTTTATTGTTCAATGGTTGCTCTTTCAATGGACAGATGACTTAATGCTCTTCTCCATTTTTTAAGTATCAACTTAGTCTCAGATGTTTCTGCTAAAATTCTGAAGCAGAAAACAGAAACAAATGAGAACATCCAGGGAGAGTATAGAGCTATAAAATGAATGTGGATAACAGATAAGATAATTTGGTACTGGAATTCATATTGAGACGTCTGAATTTCGATTGCAAACTATCAATCTAAGCAAAATGTGTAGTATTGTGAGATGTCTTATGAAAGTGGAGACACATGGGGCCTTTTTCTTAGGAGAAACATTAGAAATTTAGACAAAGCCTCAGTTTGATCTCTTTTTAATCTCATTGTCAAAGAAAACGAATTGAGATATGGACGCAATCTCATTTATGATTTTTCACGTATCAGTATACACACTGCAAGAATCACACTATAGCCTAATTCAGACATGAAAAGGCATTCTCAATGAACTCCATTTCCAATGCCTTGCTAACCCCTCTCCAATAATGTACAATGTCCAACATCAGCACCAGCGGTTGAAGTTACAGTGGGAATCAGCGTCTCTCTTGCCTCCCCTGAGCCCATTGAGTTTTAACGGACCCCCTTAAAGCAGTGTTTCTCAACAGGTTGAATTTTCTATTTATCAATGAATCTGTCTATAAGTTATTATCAATAATATATTATCTATAAAGTATCAAAAAAAAAAAAAGTAATACAGAAGCAGCGTCTCTCTTGCCTCCTCTGAGCCCATTGAGTTTTAACAGACCCCCTAAAGCAGTGTTTCTCAACAGGTGGGTTGCAGCACAAAAGTGGGACACAAGACAGTTTTTTTTTTTTTTTTTTTACAATTTCACTATGAAATATGTTTTTTAACATGTCAAGGATGTGTACTGTCACTTTTGTTGTTCTCTGATAATACAAGTGAAATAAGAATGCAGAGTGAGAATTATAAATTATACAAATATGCAAATGACATGGCACTTGTTGCACTTTTATGGAAAGACTCTTCTGAGTATGAAGAGCAGGTGTTAAAACTTGAAAAATGGTGTGAAGCAAGTTCCTTATTGATGTCAGTAAGACAAAAGAATTGATTTTAAATTACCCAGAGCCCCTAACAGAAATAATGCTGTGATCAACCTGTTGAAACTGTGAAGACCTTTAAGTATTTGGGAACTATGATTGACTATAAATTGAATTTCTCGGATAATGTGGATCTTATCTGTAAGAAAGCAAATCAGAGGTTATTCCTGCTAAGGAAACTGAGAGAATTTTCTGCAAGTCAGGTTGTTTTGCAAAGAGTTTATACTTAATTGAGAGTGTTTTAGGGTATAACATAACTGTGTGGTTCGGACGACTTACATTTGTGAATAAAGTAAAATTAAACAGAATTACAAAATGGCAGGTAAAATCATAGGATCCATGCAAAAGTCAGTTGATCAATTATATGAAATTGCTGTTCAGAGAAAAGCTTTGGCTATATCGAGAGACACAACACACCCTTTGAATCATGCTTTTGAATTATTACCATCTCGTCATCATTATAGAACACCAAAACCAATCAAAGCAATATAACTTTTGTACCAAATGCAATAGGTTTTCTGAATAAGGGGTAGGAAATATAATTATTTTTAGCTTTTGATGTTTGTTAATTGTATTTTGATTGTATGGCGAGACCAAAGGCCAATTTTCATTATTTTATATCAACATTGATTTATGAAAAAGTAATTTGTGCAAGACCTTATGGGCTGCTTATACTCTAATTAAGCTTCAATTTCATTTTTTTTTTTTTTGCCATTATATAAACAGTTGACCAAACAAAAAAGTGTGAGTTTGCACCCATTCAACTATACAGTCTCTGAAGTATTACATTTAAAGTATTACAAGTTTGAAGTGCATGTCTACTGAGCGAGGATTCACCTCAGTGCCTGAGGAAATGCAGATGAGTAAGAGGCTGTTCACAAAGGACACATTGTTGCATTAAAAAGTACAACAAAATGAAACGTAGACACATTTTTCAAAGTAAAATACCTTTGAGCGTCTTAAAAAATAGGTTGTAATACAACAGCGAGACACGACACAGCTGCCGTCTGGCATGGACATAGACAAAGAATTAAAAAACACAGCAAGAACACGCATTAGACAGAAGTTCTAACTAAACAACGTCTGTTCTGTAATTGAGTTGATGTATAGCACCAGGATCTAAAAATTACAATTCCAAGAACACCTGCACTGTACTTGAAAATGTGCAGCATAAACATACACAGACTCACACACTCTTTCTATGTCTGTAAAATGTGTACTTCATCCAGGTTTTTGGAGAACGTCTGTAAGGATTCAGTCAGAACAACTGAACCTTGTAATGGATTGTCATGAAAAAGTCTGGGATCGAAGTAGGTAACGTCTTGAAAATAAATTATAGTCCAGATGGCTTGATTGAACTTTTCCAGACACACACACACACACACACACACACACACACACAAACACACACATACACACTCTCTTGCTCTCTCTCTAAAAAAGACAGACTTTACAAAAGCTGATAACACATGACTCTGTCTGTCTGTCTGTGTGCGTCAGTGTGTGTGGGCGAACTGCTTTCATTTCCCCACAGTAGCTGGAATAAAATCTCTCCAGTGGACTGGCTGCACTAAGCAAATTATGGCATTATGATTATGGAAAGCAAATCTAATCCCTCACTACAGCAGACGGTATGGCGGTGACATCTTCAAGAGAGTGTCTGAGGCAGTTCCATCACATATGGAGCATGGGATATGTCTCTATAAAGCCTGCAGAGACATATTAAATTAATGAAGAATACATTTGCTATGGGTTTATGACACAAACACACCCGAAATAGTCAGAAAACACAGCTGAAGGTAGTTTAGGTACCTTACACCTCACGGTGACGTAGGTGCAATTACACTGCATTATCAACTCAGCAGGTGGATTGCTAAGGTGTTGTTCTGATTTATTCATTTATAAATGTGGATTGTATCTAAATTTACAATTGGCTTTCTGCTTTAAACCAAAATAAACTAAATATATGTTTATTAAATGGTTAGTTCCTGTCCTTGATTCTGATTGGTCAATAGCTGTGTTTTATTCACGATAAAACATGGCTATGACCACTTCACCCAACGGTTCTGTGTATCACTACACAACACCCTTAGCAACCACTCTTAGCAATGTAAACTGTTTGTTCTCAATTGAAATTTTTCATTGAAGCTTACTGTATTATGTAGAAGAGTATCGTAAAAAAAGAGACCAAGTGAGTGGGTTTATTACCTGCATTCAGATTTAGCATTTTCCTTCAGGTCAGTCTTATGTTCATAATAAAAAATCAGTTTAAATGTCCGCTTCAATATCTTGTCCTTTTAACAGTTAAGGGGTTTTCCCATGACTGACAGCGCTAGTCGAAGCATTTATCAGTTGCCTCTTGTTCTGTGTTCACAATAATTCAGTCTTTTCAATATAAAAGTCTTCGCTACTGAGTGACTCACTCATAAAGACAGTCTTTGTCGCCATATAATGGCGTAATAATGTAACTTCTGTTGCTGTTCACGGTCCGGGACTATTTTTTGCGGCGGAAGGAAGGCTTTTAGTGATTTTTATCTCATGAAAGTTGAATTGAAAACATATATTTTTTTTGGCTTATTATTTTATTATACTTATTATTATTATTATTATTATATTATTTGTATTGTGTGGTAACCGCTTTATAAACGGTCGTGCCTAACAACGCCCTTCAGCCGTGACTTATTCACGATACAGCACAGCCTCTCATACCTTATTGCTTATATATATATAGTGTGTGTGATGATGGTGATGATTTTATTGACTGTGTACTAAAAGCAATGATATTGATCATGTTTCTTCCACACTGCACATACCGTTAAGATAAATGCAGCAGATGTCTTCAGCAGTTGTTTAGATGACTGAACAAAAGAGTGTGTGTGTTCATCTGCGAGTGTGTGATCTCAGCAAGTTATTCAATCTGAGGAACGTCTCATTTGCTACTATTAGACAAAGAGCAGAAACAATCATTCAGGTATAATTGTCCTAATTGCTGCAGCCCCAGAGAGAGGCAGGGTGAGAGAAGGATCATGGGAACTATAGCAGAACAGTGAAGACAAATGGAGGATGCTATTATCCAAGCACTCTTCACGTTCTCCTATTTTCATTTAAGAGCAGATGAAATTGATTAGAGCTGTAACAACGAGATTACTTCTAATAGACTTATTCTACTATTATATCTATTTGGACAAGAGAAGACACAACGGTCAGTTTCTATCCCTTTCTTTCATCACATCCCCCCATAATAAAGTCGATTTTATATTGTTATATGTTTGTGAGGCCATACATGTGTTTAAAGTGGTTTGTAGAAATAATTTAGCACCTTCTCTTTTGCTGAAGTCAAACAGACACATATGCATAATTGCAAATGCAAAGACTTTAGCAATGCCCTGATCTGTAGTGTGTCTTTAAGAGCACATTAAGTCCATGTATTCGAAACTACACTCACAGTTGAAGGTCATGGCTATTTTTCACTTTGTCACTGCCATAGGTCAAGAGTCTACTTCACACCATGCACGGACAACCGCCTTTTCACCCACACCCACATCATCTATGGACCAAGACATTTTTCTAGCCTTATATAGCACAACCGTCCTTGGGTCACTGGTTTGACTTTTGACTTAAAAGAGGTTAAACTTAATTTACACTATATAATACACTATTAATTTATTAATAACTAGAAATTTACAATCCACTCTCTATATAAAAAAATAAATAAATAAATAAAATAAATGTTTGATGTTAGAAAATATGGTCACACTTTATATATGTGTCTTTAACTACTACGTGCTTACTTAAAAAAATTAATAGTTTAAAAAATTAATACAATGTACACTTCGCTGCTATTTAGGGTCACTGATTTAACTTTTGACTTAAAAGCGGTTACACTTGAGGATCAATATAGCATATTTACTTTATATCTTTCTTCATCCTTCGCCTGGCAGCATACATACCACAGCACAGAGGGCTTTTTCAGCAACTTTTACTTTAGTCTTTAAAATATATAATTTAGTTCCTAAATTCATAAAGTTAATAAAATGGTGCTGTTATCATAAAGCTGTTTTGCGGTGTTGAGTTTGTGAAGGCCGGGGGTTCTGATGAGTGTTTTTGGAAGAGGAATCGTAAGGACTTTGAGCAGCCAGGCCAGACTAATCCTTAATTCACCCTTAATGAGCTTCTAATGAAGAAACCATTTCCCATTACACTGTGTGTGGTTTATGTACAGAAAAGAAAGCACAAGGTCTAAGAGAAACGATTGCATGCTGATTTTGGCTCATATTAAAACAGTTATTGACCATCAGTAAGACAACATTACGGTACACTGATGGCCAACATGATGGCCAACATGAGTTTCTCCCTGCCAGTGTGAATCCAGACCAAACATACTGTGCAATCCAAGCCAACATGGCCTCTGCATACAGACCTCTGTTTAGCATGACTATAGCCTCAGGTACCTGTCTCTCCAACTGAGTAGTGATCAAAGATCAGAATCACTTTTGGCCTTCACCTAATCTTTATTCTACCATATGCCAACTCTTTACCCAATAGCCCACCAGCTGCCAACATGCCTGCCGAGTCAACAGGCTTGTCCAGCAGCATACATCCGACTGTGAGTAACAGGTAGGACTAAACGCAGACTTGTTGCACCACTACTACAGAAATGCACTTTGGATTATCAATCAATCAATCAATCAATCAATCAATCAATCAATCAGTCAGTCAGTCAGTCAGTCAGACAGTCAATCAATCAATCCATCAATCAATCAATCAATCAATCAATCAAACAAATCAATCAATCAATCAATCAATCAATCAATCAGTCAGTCAGTCAGTCAGTCTGTCTATCAAATAAAGATAGATAAATCTTGGGCTAGTGTTTTATTTATTATTTTTTATCTATATAAAATTGGAAATATTTTATAAAATTTATATATATATATATATATATATATATATATATTTAGTCGAATATATATGTAACCAGTAGTCGAATCGGACCGTTGCACCATTACTGCCGAGATGCTTGTTGGTTTTACGTCTCTGTTTAGACAGAAAATGGAAGGGACTGGAATACTCACAATTAGATGACAGACAGAAATAGTATAAAAACAATCAAGAAGGATAGCAAAAAAGACAATGCAAGTAATCAAAGTGTACTGTAGGTGTATCTGTGCGCCTGAACATAATCACCTTACACTGTCTCTCACTTAGTCTCTAGGCCTAGCTGCTCTATCAAAAAGGCCAATTTTACTGACACCTCCATTAACTGGCCTGTCCATCTTCTCCTCCGCCCGCCCCTTTCGGTTACTCTCTCCACCTGAGTGACGATGTCATTACCGGACGACATGCTGAGTGACAGCTCTCTCAGCCAGTCAGTCCATCAACATGTGAGTGATTGACAGCTCCAATGACCCCATCATTCTATTTCACACTTCCATAAATGTGTGATCTCCTCCCACTCAAGATGCCACTAATGCCGGAGAACTTTCTGGGCTTGTCAGTTAGACATCTTCATTTCCCTCAGAGAACTTTGCAAATGAAGTACAATTGTGATGGAAAGAGTGTGAGAGGAAAGACAGTCGTCATATGATTGTAGTTAATGCTTGTTTGCTGTCCCATGTAGGACAGGCTGAACAGAACTTGGACATGAAATGTCTTAAAATGCAAAAGAACTGTAGCTATAGAATTTATCAAAGTTTTGGTCTATTTGTGTCTATTTGCCTCGTCATGACGACTTGCTTGTTGTATTCCTCACTTGTAAGTCGCTTTGGATAAAAGAGTCTGCCAAATGAGTAAATGTAAATGTAAAATTGGAAATATCTATAACTTATACATATTACTTATAGCTTTTACATTCTATTTACTACACAATAGCTCTCAGCAAAAATAAAATAAAATAAAATAAAATAAAACACTGAAGCAGAAAGAAGGGTTATGAAACCCTAAACTAAATTTTCTGAGACTTTAACACACACTTTACAGTGTCTAACCATAACGCTCAAAATAATTAATTGGTTTGAGTAGGACAAACTTAAATTAAACAAATTAGTTCAGTTAAATGAATTTGAGTATTTAGCACTTTCTTTTTCTTTCAAGTTCACAGAACTGATATATTTTAAGTAAACTGAACTGTTTCATTGTTTTGAGTTTTATGAACTTATTTCTTTTAATTTAGATGAACTTAAGTTACTGAAACTGGGCTGGGATTTCTATTTCCCAGCATACTTTGCCCATGGCACTCTAAAGGGAGAGTAAATGCTAAAATTAAGTGTTTTTTTTTTTTTTGCAAGATTAATGTTAAGTGCGAGTGATAGTAGTGATTATTGTAGTGATTAATGTTTTGTTATGCTAATTTAGAAAAGTTTCTGCTAATGTTGGTTTTTGGAGAGTTACCATCATGTTGACAAGTGGTTCATGTGGCTTGGTTTAAGAGCAGGTATATTAAATGGTTTATATTGCTGTACTCATTCAGCAAGTGTTATACCATGCTATTGTTAACATCTTAGCAAATTAGCAAGTTAGCATTTTCTGAATTAGCTTGTCATAGCTAGCTAATTTTAAACTAATAAAGATATTTACATTGTGGTTACATGATAATTTTAAGTGAAATGTATGAGTGTACTTAAACATTTCAAGTCAAGAACAATTAAAATGTATGAGTAGTAAAAAAAAAAAAATTGCCAGTTCTGCTTACTTAGAACTTAGAACTGCTTACTCTGAATTTCTTGAGGCAACTGATTGCCTTATTTTTTTTGAGTTTTGCCAACTTATTTGGGTTTACAGTGCAGTTGAACATCATAGAAAACCATCCATTAGTTTTAAAAGTAGGAGAAAACTAGTAAATTTGAATCTTTTTTGCACTATTATTTTCAACTTCTGGGTTTAAATTCATCTTTATGTGTCTTTGTGTTTCTTGTATTAGAGTAGACTACATTGATGACTCATCGATGTCCAATAATTATTCATGAGACTGCGTGCCCTTATCCTATAAGAAGACGCCTCGCTTAATTATTCACGACAGCACGCGGAGATTTCCTGTGACAGGCGGTTCAAATAGTAAAATCGCAAACAGTAAATGAAAGATGCAGTAATGGGTCAAAAACGAGTGTTTGTTTTTGCTTTGTAAGAGTTTCTGCATTGCATAAGTTCTCTTCAATAGATCCTGAGTCTTCAAAACAAACACGATTCATCCACATTGTGAGTGTAATTGGCCTTTACGGCCCTTTAACCAATCAAAGGCTTATAAAAACACCGCAAAATAAGCCTCAAAAGATATTATAGATGAATATCATGTATAATTTTTTTCATCTACTATCATAAATACACCCTAGAAAACATGCACATGTTGGTCATTTATTCCATTTTCTCACATCCAGGAATCATGTTGCCACTATACAACACACAAACACTTTAACAACAGTACACACACTGCTCTTTAAAACTACACACGCTGGTCTAATGTGTGCTGTGCCACTTGATAACGAGCAGGTCCTGAGAATAGCCCTGGTGTTAATGAACAAGAGAATCACACTCTAATCTGATGGAGGATATATCACACATTCAGTTATGGAGAAACATCCTCAAACACGTGCAGCTCACATCCATATTTCATGGGAAGGTAAATCACCAATTAGTGCCACCTGTATGTCCTTAAAGAAACAGCTTTAGGGATGAATCATGGAACATGATTTGTAAACAATAATCTGAACAACCTGTTAAAAGCCAAGAAGATGGGGCACTGCAGCAAGCTGTCGAAAACATCTTTGTTTAGAAGAATGTGTGTAAGCACAACCACTTGTCTCATGCAATGTGTAAAAATAAAGCCAATTAGCTGCACACGGCAAAGGCCACATTTTCACACCGGCTATTAATGTCAAATGATCGATTTCGAATAAATGCACCCAACACAGGCTCATTGGAAAAACAGACCTCTGCCTACATGTTTGCAAAACTCAGAACAAATACATACAAATCACTGCAGTTTCCAGAGTAAATGAAATCTAGAGTAGGATTGTCAAAAGTACCGACTTGGGTATTTTAAAAATGTGACGGTACCAGCATTTCCCTAGCATTTTGAGCATTTTTGAGCGGATTCTTAAACACCTCTGATTGGCCATTGTGTTCACATGCTCAACAGATATGTCTGTGATTGGCTACAATGACCATCGCTTCAAAAACATGTTGTAAATAGACATCTTTGAAGCTCTTCACTGAGCGCTTACACAGATACACATGGGAGTGTTTGAAAGCGGGCGTCTATCAGCAGATCCCTAATATAGCCTGCTTTCTAACGCTCCCGTGTGTATCTGTGTAAGTGCTCGGTGAAAAGCGTCAATTCACATGTTTTTGAAGTGATGATCATTGTAGCTAATCTCAGACATATCTGTTGAGCACGTGAACACAATGGCCAGACAGTGATGTTTAAGAATGCTAGTTTTTTTTTAAATTTCAGTACCGATTTGGTATCAGTACGTTTGACAACCCTACTCTAGAGGCAGTAAAACAGCAAAAACTTTTATTCCGTTTTCACACTAAATGATTACAAGGGCAGATTATTGATTAATAAAGACGGTTCCTTGCACAATACTATATTATGACCTCAAAACACTTTTACCATAGTGCACAAAAAACAAATTCTTTGTGATGTTTGTATCACATAACCAGCACTATGTATGGCTTTTCTGACATAGCAAACTTGCTTGGGACCTCACCCAGTACAGCATTACTCTTGTGGAGCACTTGGATTCGAGTCAAGTGAAACACAATAAAAGAGCTCAAAGACTTCTAGAAGCAAGCTAAAATGCCACGGTTTCTTCAGCTTTTCAGTGTTTTACACTATCAGGGATGTTTAGGGTTTAGTACAGGTGGTATGCTATTTTCAAACGTATTAGAGCGTTAAACTTTTATCGTCACTCAACAGACATTTCATTTTCGAGCTGCTTTGATACGTACAACAACCAATGATTAATGTTCATCTGTTTCAGTTAAAACTGAACAGTTGCACTTACTGAACATTTCAATTTGTGTCATGAAATGTGCAAGACGCAACATAATATCATTTTCCATAATGTTGCCACAGGCACGTTTTTACAATGAGGCCTGGCTGAATGCACCCCTAAACGGCACATAAGAACAAAGCAAATTGTGATTGTCTGTGCAATACTAGGTCCCAAACCAAGAGTCCCCTTAGAGTTATTCCTGTCTTTGAAAACCCAAATAGGAGTTAATGAAAATGACAAAATTGACAGCCAAACAGCTGCTGTAGGAGAAATGTTGCTTAGTCACGAACCTCTCAGGAGGCCAGAAAACAATTAAAAAGCTGCGAAACTTGTGAGGGAACTGCTGAACTTTTACAGATTCTTTTATCTTTGCCTGAAGTTGTCTTGATTTTAAGGTTGTTGTGAATTGGTGTAAAAATTGTCTGTGAGTGTGAGATAACTGTTCCTGTTGTAGGGAGGTTTCTAACAACAAATACATTGTTATGCATGAAAATCAAAGAATCAATCAATCAATCAATCAATCAATCTATCTATCTATCTATCTATCTATCTATCTATCTATCTATCTATCTATCTATCTATCTATCTATCTATCTATCTATCTATCTGTCTACCCTGATATACACAGACAAAATCCTAAAAAACAACAACAACACAGACATAATAGAAGCATGTGTCTGTGTAAACGGCCCCTAAGTTATTACACCAGCCAGACAAATCCACAGAGAATACTATTTTCTACAACATGACCACTGAGCTAAAAAGCAACACGCCACCACAGCAAGTCTCCAAAGAGCTTGGCGTGATCACAGTATCTGGCGAGAAATTACAGAGGAACGTTCTGCTGCGTTCCTGATGAGCCCTCTCTATCCGAAAGATAAATGCCCCTAGACACCAAGGTTTTTTCCTCACTGCCTTTAAACAAGCCTCTAATGACGTTGCAAAAAACACCTCTGCTTGCATCATGTATTCCAATCGATCAGCTCTGTCTTGAAATGACGTAAGGCCGGTTCATACCACCACTCACGACCCCTGCTAGACTACTCTACAACACCGATTACGAAATGGGAGGCCAATGAGTAAAGTCAAGGACTCGAATGTGATGATCCATAACGAATAACAAATGTATGAGGAATGCAGCAGGTTCACGGCCGAGTCAGCTATTAAGATTACGCAAGTGGAATTAAACGCTGGTTTTCAGATCCCTGACCTTGGTGGCAGATTAGAGGGAGGGACCAATAAAAATCAGACTTGTGCTGTGTCATTTTGAGTTTGGACAGCTTTAGTCCTACACGTACACACACAAGCACATATTCTCAAACAACTGTCACAGTTGAAGGTCATGGCTATCCCTCACCTTGCCCTGTGCCATTAAAGACACACAAAAACACAAACACACAATATATTATGAATTCAGACAGCAATTACCTCAAGGTATAGTACTGCATGATACTGCAAGACACGCATAACAACAGCAGAGCATACTGGAGGCATTTGCTTTATACTAAAGGTTAAAAGGTCATTTTGTTAACTGTGTCCACTGCATAGCATACAGTTTTTCCAGCAAGACAAAATAAATATCTTATTTTTAATAAAAATAATAATAATAATAATAATAAAACTCAAGTGTCATTCAGCTTTAGAAATGCAATGGATGGATGGATGGATGGATGGACGGAACGATACGACAGACAGATAGACAGATAGATAGACAGATGATGGATGTCTATCTGTCCATCCATCCATGTCTGAATTCATAATATATTGTGTATCCATCCATCCATCCATCCATCTATCCCAGCCCTTTGATAAACAGTAGAGCATGCACTAGCATATACTGATAAAAAGTACACCTTGAATGGACTATAAGTCACTTTTTGTTATAAAAGCATCTGCCAGATGTGTAAATGAAAAAAGGTTGAAGCTGGTTGACTGCGGCATCCAAAACACAGCATTTGCTTGTGACCCTTCATGCTGGTGATTTTGCGCAGGGACTGTATGAAGTATTTTTCATGTCACGTCGCTTAAAGAGATGATGAATTTCCCTTTCATAGTCTGAGTTTAGACATTTATTGAACATCTGTTCAAGTTTGGGTAAGTTCAGACTGGGCTTTGCTGTTACACTGAGCTGAGAACTGTTGGCAAAAGAGTCTGGGAAATGAAAAAGAAGCATGTGACGAAAGTAGTGTATATGTGAATACATCTGTGTTAATACAACTTTGAACAGCACCTTGTATGTGACCCAAAATCCAAAGACGCGTACCAACCTCTTTACGCCCTTTCAAAGATCTCCAAGTCGTTCTCCGTCTACTCAGTTGCCTGATAGAAACCATTTTGTCCTTTGTCACAAAGAAAAATGCAGGAGCGGGCAGAATAATGCTTCTGGAAAATCCATTAGGACTTCATCTGCATCAGAAAGGCACCGAGAACGGAAAGCAATGGGTCATTCATAGGGAGAGTCCCGCTGCTTGTCTGGCTTTTAAATTTCCGGTGAATGTTCGTGTAAGAGTTTGTGTGCAGTCGTGTGAGTCTTTATCTGTATGTCACACCTCATGTGTGTTCAGAAAGTATTGAGACTTTTGTTCGTTTCATTGTTACCTCTGTTAGTTCCCACTCTCTGTTAGTTACCTCTGTTAGTTTCATGTGGAGCAACCATTTTGGAAGAAACTTTCACATACTGTAGGAACTGGAAACCATATTTTCTTCAGAATTTTGAAGTTTTCCTAGCAGATTCCATGCAGATGGTGCATTCAGTAATCCATAAACTATCTATCTATCTATCTATCTATCTATCTATCTATCTATCTGTCTGAATTCATAATATATTGTGTGTATCCATCCATCCATCCATCCATCCATCCATCATCTATCCCAGCCCTAGTGATAAACAGTAGAGCATTTTATGTTTATCACTAGGGCTGGGACAATACATCGATTCTCGATTCGCAATACAGTGAATTTGATATTTATATATCAAATATGATTTGAAGCAAACCGATCACTTCTTTAGTGTTCATGTAAGCACTATGTTCAGATTTGTTAATTAGAATGATTTCATTCCAATTGAAACAAAAAGTGTCCACGTACTGTAAATGTAGCTAATGCTATCTAAATAAACAGGTAAATTCAGGGCTTTTATGGCAATGCTGATCCATCAGCTTAATGAGCTGGTAGCCTTTTTCAGTACACAGAGAGTGTGAATTCAAAGAAGCACTTCCTCCTGGAAGGGACGGTGGCAAGAACATCACAGTGACACGACTGGAGAGAAACAGATGTTCTGGGACGTAGGTATAAGGCAAATGTGACGCCCATGCACACCTGGCAGGATGAAGAAATACCACACTTGATGAAGATGGAACAAGATGGACGACACCAACAAGAAAACTACAGAGCACCATTATTCAGAAAGTAAATGAGCATGTCAATTGTGCATCCTTTAAATCAGTGATTCTCATATTCTTATACAGACACTTGGAAACATTTTGATTTTGCTTTCTTAAGAGTTTTTATTTTAACGATAATGCCAAATGATATCCAGTATGATTTCAAAAAAGAATGCCTGATGGAGCTGTGAAGGTATACTAGAAAAAAGTTTGCAAAACATTCCTTTAAATCTCTGTTGAGGTTGAATGTCTAAGCACTGAAACATGGATGAGCATGCTGGGAAAACGTCAATGGAGTCCAAGGGTGGTGAACGGCCTATATATAGGAAGGCTGGAGAAACTTGCAGTGTTAGTTTTCAGCTTTGGTGGAAGGGTGAAGAAAAAAAAAAAAAGGTGAGAGGGAGAGAGCAGGATGATCAATTGTTGGGAAGGATGAATGCACAGAGGAAAGAAAGGGCGAGAGAACAAAGAAGGAGAGAGAGGGAGATTATGACCCAAGAGTGACACCGAACCACTTACTTTCTCTTGGTTGATTTGCGGTCCACTGATAAAGCGACTGGAAAACAATTAATGTCGTCAATGAGCCAACAAATGAAGATATTAATTCAGAAAGACAGGAGCGAAGGGCAGCTGGCCTCCTCTGTTAGTTACGAGCACCTGAGGAGCGCTGCCAGAGACGCTATTAGTATTCACCCTTTACGCACCCTTTGTGTCTGTCTGTCTGTCTCTACACCTGTTCCTTCTCTCTGCATGTGACTGTTTTTTCAAATTAAACCGAATATGCATTGGGAAATAATGACAAGCAGCTGGTTTGCGATTATAAAAAATACACTCTAAAAAAAAAGGGGGGTTAAAAACAACCCAAGTTGGGTTGAAAATGGACAAACCCAGCAACTGGGTTGTTTTAACCCAGTGGTTGGGTTAAATGTTTGCCCAACCTGCTGGGTAGTTTTATTTAACTCAACTATTATTAAAAATTAATGTATTGCTTGCTTAAAATGAACCCAAAGTATGTTGGAAATTAAAATGTATTAATATGTTTAATAAATTAACATTTATTAATAAGTCTAATGAATATTATTAAACAATAAACATTTATTAAATGGCTTATTAATAAATGTTCACCTTTTGATTATTATTGTTGCCTATTATATTATATAAATAGGCAACAATATAATATATATATATATATATATATATATATATATTTTTTTTTTTTTTTTTGGCCTGTGAGGCCTCAGTTATGGCAAAGCTGTTTCAGAAGAAAAAAACAAAATAAAACAAAACAATAGTTTTTGCTTGTTTCTGTCCAAGGACATTTATTAAATGAATAAACTCCTATTATAATATAAAACTTCTTTTCATCTTCTACACACCGTCATGTCATTTCAAATGATTTCATGCCATCCAAGAAACACAAAAGATGATTATTCATTCTTTGCTTTTCCATTAAAAAAATAAAAAATAAATAAAAATAACATTTATTAATAAGTCTAATGAATATTATTAAACAATAAACATTTATTAAATGGCTTATTAATAAATGTTCACCTTTTGATTATTATTGTTGCCTCTAGTAATTATGTGTCTGATTTTTAATTTCCAACCTATTTTAGGTTCATTTTAAGCTAGACATATAGTCATTTTTAAACAATAGTTGGGTTAAACAAAACTACCCAGCAGGTTTTATATATATGTATATATATATATATACATATATATACACACACATATATATATATATATACACACATATATATATATATATATATATATATATATATATATATATATATATATATACACACATATATATATATATATATATATATATATACACACATATATATAATTTTTTTGCCTGTGAGGCCTCAGTTATGGCAAAGCTGTTTCAGAGGAAAAAAACAGAATAAAACAAAACAATAGTTTTTGCTTGTTTCTGTCCAAGGACATTTATTAAATGAATAAACTCCTATTATAATATAAAACTTATTTTCATCTTCTACACACCGTCATGTCATTTCAAATGATTTCATGCCATCCAAGAAACACAAAAGATGATTATTCATTCTTTGCTTTTCCATTCAAAAAAAAAAAAAAAAAAAAAAAAGAGGATGGGAAATATAAAAAGCTCTAAAAGTGCTCTGTATCACATTATATTGTGCATTACATTACAGTGTGAAAAAACATTTTTAAAACTAAAACTATTAAAAACTTTTTTTCATTGTAATAAAGCTCAAATACAGTATAACTCAAAAAATATAAAATAAAACTTATAAAATTAGATATGTTGCCTTAACTGATATTAGTTTAAGTTAAGCAACAACATTAACAAAATAAAAACTAAAACAGAAATAAAAATAAATGAACCCAAAATTGCAATATTTAAAAAAAAAAAAAAAAAAAGGTTAGGAATTAAACTAAAAAAGTAATACAAATAGTAATAGCAATTAAAGTACAATTAATAAGAACACTTATTATAAATGAAACATAAATAACTGTTAATAACTGGTAATAACTATTGGTAAGTTAACAATAATGATGTAGTTGTGGGTCTCCCTCGGAAGAAATCGCGTTCCGGGGGAGGAGAAATGGGAACGTGGGGGCACCGCGATGTGACCGCAAAGGGCAATTTCACTTTCGTGATCAAAGGTGCAGGGGCATATATATAAATAATAGTTCAGGGCACCAGAGTTCTCACCAGATTTTTGGTTCCCTCAAGTCTAAATTCCCCATTTAACCCCTATATGTTTGAGAGCAAATCTATAACATGACTAACAGCTGTATAGGACTTGTTGGAGGTAACGGCCTTTATTCCTCACTAATGGACACTTAAAATTGACTGCAAGCTATTCAGAGACTTAGTTTATTCACAGCAATGGGGTTTATCTATAGTGGAAAACCTTGAGACAGATACAACAGGCTGCATGCGCAGACCCTTGGAGAAAAGAGTGCAAAAAAAAAAAAAAGACAGCTCCTCTGGAGAGAGAAAGCAACATTTACACATTGGATCTTTCCTGCAGAACACTGCACAAAGGTAAGACCATCTGCAATGCTAATCCAATTAGTAAACAAGTAGAAGAACATACACAAACAGACCAGACAGCGAGACCCAGAAAAGCCCAGACTCATACTTGTCTAGGGTTGTTCAAAAACAACATGGTGTCATTCCAAAACTAGGCCGAATAATTAAAGGAGGAAAGCAAAGTATACACTTCAACCTATCAGAATTCAAGGTCATTAGCATTAATCTAGAAGATTTACACCATCTGCCATAATTGTTTACACTTGCCTGGGTAATTAGTTCCTAATTAGTGAATAGTTGGGGGCTGAGGAATGAGAAATGGAGCGACGTATGGAAGAAGAAATTGACAGTATTCATATGAGTTGATAAAAACATCTGCTGATCAACTGAGGGGTAAGATGGTAATGTTCATCCCAATAAGCGGATTAAAGATCAAACCAAACATTCTGCCTATCTTCAGTGCATCTATCAATGTACCCCTACAAGCAAGGGTTGTACTTTCAAATGGTGGTACTTTTCAAATGGATGGATGGATGGATGGATAGAAAATCTTATAAGTTTCCAGCAAAATACAACAAGAGAGAGGTAAAATGTAAGGCTAAGAGTAGACCATACAGAATCTGAAGTGCTTTGTGGATTTTGTATGCCGAAGTGTCCTTGGTATTGTGAAAGATGGTGAACAGCTCATATCATGGGCTGACAGCATTCAGATGCCTGTGTGCTTATGGGAAATAACCTCAGTTGGCCTCTCAACATGTTGCCAATTTCCCTCAAAGCTGGAGAGAGCCAAACTCATGACAATACATAATCTCTGCCCCATAAACAAGAAGATTCAGCCTGAAAGGAGTGAGCGTTAGCATGAGCTTCAGAGCCGTCGCCCGGAGCCAAACACGAGGCAGAAGAACAGACTGCATTTCTGCTTGTGAAAGTCAAGAAACCACAACAGGGCGAGAAACTGCTATAAAAAAAAGGCAACATAAAATTACAGCGGGAAATGAAGAAAAAGAGATGTGTGGAGAAGACAGGTAACCTTTAGCATCTAGCGGTCCCCGCGGGGCACAGACATTCACGCATTTAAATGCCAACTATAGCACAAAAGACGCCAAAAACTGTTGAAATATGCTGCACAACCCATAAGTTGACACTACTCTAAGTTACGATATCTGTCACGCTTCAATCACACAGGAAAAAAATCGAGGATTGTTAGTCCTGCCTTGGATGTTTTTTAGCTTCAAAATGTAGCTGTCAGAAGTAACAGCTAGGTCTGTTGATGTTCCTTCGGTGTGAAGGCAAACGTGGAGCAACATTTCATTTCTGATTTCACTATGGACATAAGAGCTGGTTAAATAATGTTACATAATGAGGATAAACTTTCTTATAATTGACATCATGTTGGAATTGTGAGCATCACTTGAAGAGAAGTGAGTATTCTGGATGGTAAAGGCCTATTGTTCACACCAAGAACGATAACTATAAAGATGACTATATGTGCATCCACACTAGTGGACAATGTCATTCTGTTTCTAAGCATACGCTGCAGTTTTGTCGTCTGCTGCGTTAAATGCTTGAGCTGAATAAGAGGGATTCTGATTGGCTGTCAATGTTTTTATTATTCATCAGCTGTTAAAAAGATCATTCTGAAAGTGATTACAACAATATCGTTTCTCTTTGCCGTTATCGTTATAGCTGTGGTGTGGACCCTGCTATTCTTTTATATTTGTAATGGTTTTTAGAACTATATACAGTGTTGGGGGTAACACATTACAAGTAACTTGAGTTACGTAATCAGATTACTTTTTTCAAGTAACTAGTAAAGTAACGCATTACTTTTTCAATTTACAACAAAATACCTAAGTTACTTTTTCAAATAAGTAATGCAAGTTACTTTGTTTTCACATTTATAGCTCTCCTGTCCCCATGTTGAGAGAAATAAAGTGCAGAGGTGTTGTGTGCGCTGTGTGAACATGGTGGTTATTGTAGTTCTAGACTATATGTGAACATGCATTTACACACTTGCACGAAAACATTCAGTATTCCTCAAAATGAATAAAAACAGTGAAATGCAATCTCAGAATTTTACACAAGCCTATAATAATTAACTATATTAAATTACACAAATATACTTTATGTATTTAATCTCACTTTATTATTAAACAATGTCTTTGCTGCTGACCTTCAATGATCCAATTCAATCATACTAATAAGCAAAAAATATTTTATATTAGATTTAGAAATAAGAGTGTTGAACTTCCTTCTCCTGTATCCTATTCTTCTTTAATCCAGCACGGCAGCACAGCTGAAAGGTTTGTTTGAGCTGCGCCCTCTACTGTACAGGCATAAATATGCATTTCCTTCAGCCTGAATCTTATTCATTTCACTTTTGGTTCAAAAGGGCCTTAACATTTGCCAAAAATATAACTTTTTTTTGATGTTATTAAAAAAAAAAAACAAGCAATCCCAGCACAAGTGAGAAAAAGTAACGCAAAAGTAATGCAACACATTACTTTTTATAAAAAGTAACTAATGTAATTAACTTTTTTTTAGGGAGTAATGCAATATTGTAATGCATTACTTTTAAAAGTAACTTTCCCCAACACTGACTATATACTTATCTTTACAGTTATCGTCCTTGGTGTGAAAGGGCCTTAACTCTTAAAAATCCATAACATCCATGGACCCTTTTCATTGCAGTAAAGGTTCTTAGTGGAAATTAGCTCTCTAGATTATTAAAATGTTCTTCACACAAAATGTTCTTCTATGGCATCACTGTAAAACACCTCCTTTTGGAACTTTTTTTTTTCATAATGTAAATGATAAACAAACCCTACACAAAGTCTACACTGCTCTGTTGTAACATGAAACTACGTGTCAGGAATATCAAACGGCTCAGAAGGAGCTAGTTCAATCTACCATGTACTAGTTTCAGTCACACATTTGCTGCAAACTCGAATCTTGGAGTATCCATGAACATATTTCCAAATCTTTTATTTTATATTTTGGGATTCTTTGGTTCTCCGAACCATCAAAACAAACAGTTTTATTTATTTCATTTTTTTTTTCTTACCCAAAAAATGATTCAGTCACCCCCAGCTGGTTTCAGAACTTCAAAGGCTCCACCAGCAGCTCAATCAATTAAAAATTAATTAAAAACAGGTTTCCTGATGTGAGGGAATGTCATTTTCCCTGAAGTTTACAAGTTATTTCGTTTTTTCTTTTTAAACATTTACTCTTTAAAAGATTGTCGAACAAGATATAAAATGCAAAAGTAAAAAGCCAGTAGTAATATTAAATTTAATGATTCTAATTTCATTTGAAATAACCGCCTTTTTAGCAAACAGTTTCAGTGTTCATATAGCTGATGATAATAATCCAGTCAAAATATGCAGATTTTAATGCAAATACTTTTCGCAAGCTCAATATATTTAAATCACATTGAAATTAAATTATGTCTTTCTTCTTCTAAATAATTTAGTTATATTAGGCACTATAGATCACAATGTTGTAGAATCATCTACACTGAATATTATTTAAATGGCAGTTATGTTTGAGGATACTGATGACTGTTAATTCAGTGCGATGCAAACAGGACTTTCAAGACAACACTGAGATGACATTCTTCTCTTGAAACGCACAGATAAACTGGACGGCCATGACGACCGCTGCACTTTCTAGAGATGACAGCTGTGTCTTTCACAACACCGTGGAGCAAAAACATGCAAACGATTTTTGTCGCCTGCTTCAGTGCATTTAGGCTCAGCCGGAGAGAGACTCTAAGACCGTTTTCGGTATTCAGCATGCCACTCACACGGTTGCATGGGAATTATATTTTCTCCTGTGCCGCTAGGCAAACATTCCTGTGAGAAATCTTTGCTAATCTAGTTCTGTTTAAAAGCAGCAATTACAGGATCCACACGATTTAATTACGCCTGTGTGGAAGCGCCGCATATACATTCTCTCCCCGTGGATAATCTGTGTGTGGAGAGATCAAAGCGCATGCACGTAACACACATGCTCGCACACAACACACATGCTCGCACACATACACACACACACACCAGGAGGCTGAATTCAACCATTATGAGTCAGATGAATTCTGTGACCGGGCAACAAGAAAGCAAACACAACACTGAGAAGTAAACGAACAGCATAAGGTTATAAAAATGCACAAACAACAGCATATTATTCACATGCGACCTCCTTCCATGACACCATACTGACAAAACACAAATACAAGTTCAGTCGCCCCTGATGCTAATAACAATGCTAATAATCCAAATGCCTTTCTGATGCTAATGATGATGTCCGCAATAATTACGATGAATTAAATGTTATTGAGCGGCATTGCACAGCGGTCATTGTCCATTTAACTATGTTAATCATGTTTAAAACAGCAGAGAGGGAACACAAGCTAGTGTAGCGTGACTTTCTGCATTAGTGTCTTGCTAAGCTGCATGTGCATTTAGAATAAACACGTAGCTTTGTTAATTGGTTGTTGTAGGCCAATTTGTGTGTTGGAGAATAGAGGTTGTGTGTGTAAAACAGATTTTTCTTGCTGGAAAAGCCATCTTAAGGGGATAGTTCACTGAAAAATGAACACTTTGTCATCATTTATTCACCCTTGTTGTTCCTATAACCTTTTTGACTTTATGATATTCTAATGTTTCAAATGTTTTTGTTCATACAAAGAAAGTCAGTGCAGCTAAAAGAACATTGGATTTCATTGACTTTCATTGTTTGCACAAAAACATCCAAATATGATATTTTGTGTTCCACAGAAGAAAATAATTCATGCAGGTTTGGAATGACACGAGGGTGAATAAATGATGACCAAATTTTCATCTTTTGGTAAACTATCTTAGGTTGGAAGCTGTGTTTTAGATATATTAGATGGTATCTAACTGGTCCACGTTGGTTGAACTACCAAGTTCCAAAAACCAGCATTATCCCAGATTTCTGGAATACTGCAAATATGCAAATGACATGATAGATTCAGCCTCCTTTCAAACTACTTAAAGGATTAGTTCACTTTAAAAATAAAAATTCCCCCAAGCTTTACTCACCCTCAAGCCATCCTAAGTGTATTTGTCTTTCTTCTTTCTGATGAACACAATCTGAGTTATATTAATAAATATCCTGATGCGTCCAAGCTTTATAATGGCAGTGAATGGGAAACAACGAGCATGAAGCTCAAGAAAGTGCATCCATCCATCATAAACGGACTCCACACGGCTCCGGGTGGTTAATAAAGGCCTTCTGAAGTGAAGAGATGCGTTTGTGTAAGAAAAATATCCATATTTAACAAGTTATAAAGTAAAATATCTAGCTTCCGCCAGACCGTCTTCCATATTCAACGTAGGAAGAAAGTGTAATGACTCTCTCTCGCAGTTCAAAGCGCTTACGCTACATCCTACGCCTTCCGTATTCAACTTACTAACTGACACGACGTCAAATTTTGTAATCTTGTGATTTATCTTCTAGCTGTCTGGATTGGTTCATGGTTTATATAACAAAGACTTTTTAAAAATCCATATGGGAAAAATGAATTGGAAAAATAGTGAAAAAATTGGATGGCCACTGTTGAACTCTATTGTCATAATATCCACCAAACAGTATAATTCAACGTTGTCCCAGTTTTCTACAAATAATTGTATCTATTTATTTATTTGTGTAAGTTTTTATATAATAAGCCAGATAATGTATAGTGAGCCGGTTATTATTACAAAATAAACCCCTTCAATATGATACAAAAACTCCAAATACTAAAACCTCAAACCCCCTTCAGGATGATAGTTTCAAAGTTGTCTCGAAGTATAATTAGAGGGTGAATACAAATAAATTGAGACCCTTTTCTATTTATCTCAACAACAAAAGTGCCTCAATTTACCTGTGTTCACCCTACTTCTACACAATTTTGCTTCCTGAGTGCAACCTTCAAACAATAAATGTTTACATTTACCCTAGATACTCCTCTATTTTTATGTTTACGTAACACAAAGACATTGAGGCACAACCAAAGACAAAATGGGTATTGCACACAATTGGCTACATTTACATATATATTACAGTAAGTATCAGCAAATGTGTGCATGTACAACCGATTGTAACCGAGACAAGAGCAATACGTGAGCAGCATGAAAAGACAATTTATGTAACCTGATGTTCTGCGATGACAGACGCCTACCTGACTCACAGTCTGGATGCATAGTCCTATTTCATCATGACCTCCTGACCCCTACCGTCCTTCTCCATCCCCCTTTTGTACAATTTCCCAGTGATACCCTAATGATGTGCACTTTTTTTTTACTCCTTAACTAGACCAAAAGTCTCTGGTGTCAGATCCTCACACTATTTTCCACTCTCCTCTCCTCTAATTTCCTGCCTTTTCATCCAAATATCTCTGCTCCGTGTCCTGTCTTTTGATGGGTTATTTTAAGCTATTTTCGGTATCAACTTCGATCTCACAGTCCCTACTAGAGCTCTCGCAGACAAACCGCAGAGGCAAGGAAATGTGATCTAGAATGAGGGGGAAAAGCAAACAAAGACACTTGCGCAAACACAGACGTAAAGATATAGAGTGTATACTGAGAAATAGAAATAATGAGAAAAGCATAACATTTCCAGATGGAGCTTCTGGACCTCTGGAAAGGCTCTGTTCACACATTGTAAACACAACTCAGACTTCTTCATTAAACCTTCATGCATGACGACATGGTGTTTTCCCACTACTGTTGATGTTTTCTACTTTATGAAGCCTGTTTAGCTAACCTAGTCTCGTTTTCACATAAGAGAGGACAAAAACAATACTGTTTCAGTGGGTAATGGAAATAGAAAAACCACTGACCATTGAAAAGCTAGGGCAAGATCACTGTCAAGGCCGTACCCATCCACCCTGTCAGAGAATGAAGAGTACACCGCATCTCTATTTCTCAATTTCTGTCTGTCTCTCTCTCAATACCCTTGTGGTCAGATCTGAAACCAGTTGAAACTTGGTTCAATCCAAACAAGGCAAGGCAAGTGGTTCCTGGAAATAAGATCTTGAAAGTAGAATAAACTAGGCTGATTATTGCTTTAGTCTCCAAACAAAGGAGCAAATCCCTCTTGTGTCCACAACCGCACCATCTATTATAGGAGCAAGTTCACCCAAAATGATAAATTCTGTCATCATTTACTCACCCTCATGTTTTTACAAACCCTCATTACATACTTTCTTCCTTTGAACATAAAAGATGTTTTGAACAATGCTCTTTAACAAAAGCAAAAATTACCACTATAGATTAAGAATACACACACTTACTGAAACAGTCATATGATACAAAATCTACTGTAATAGTTCTGTAAGTGCCCATTTAAACAGGGTTTTTATGCCATTTTTATATGATGATCCCCCTGAAAGGGACCCCCTTCCTAAAATATAAAGACCACTGTACATTTTCATGTATAAAGTCTCATTTACACTATGTGATAAATGTGATAGTAAAGAATATATATGAAGAGTTCAGATGCAAAAGCCGCTAAACGCCACCTCAAAAATGAGATGATGATATTGAGCGAATGCTCTCCGTACATAGTATACGTTCATCAAATACTTTCGCTTCAAAAACCGCTAAATCCCAGCATCAGCCCATTCAGTGATACCGCTTCGTTGACAGAAACCACTAAATGCCAGTTCCTTTTGTCAGCAAAAGCCTCTAAGTACATAGAAGAACCAATCAGAACAAGCCAATCGAATCATATGATTTCAAGATGAACGACGGAGTGCGTATGAGCTGGCTTTCAATTGCCGAGCTGCAAGTTTTTAGCATGTTTTGTCCATCGTTACAGTGGCAATGACAGGATTTTGCGAATAGCAAGTAAACACAACAGTGTTCCTTTTGCTGCTGTAAAACTGAGAGAAACGGATGTTTTACTATAGTCGTGTTTGCGTTCAAGTCACTTTCGTCGGGCTAAGATGGCGGTGTACCTTCTTTTAATTAATTACACAAAATACAGTGCTTTTATTTATTTTTTAACTCGTATTTACGAAATTGTGGTGGCATTCATGTGCGTTCAGCTCATAAATACGATCTTTCTGACATGATTTGAATGCACCATATGTCTTGTTGTCCAAAGAGGTTGACTTAGAGGTTTTTGCGAAAAAAGCACACATGGACTGCAGCAAAAGACAGTCAAATTTGTTAAATACCAATGAATTGACTACAGTGACATTTCTGAAAATAAGGCATTTCAATAACTGACTAATAACCTTTTCATTGCCATTAAAGTGAAATACTGAACCTAAACATAGGAGCCTGGTAAAAAATGCTCATTTAAAAGAAAAGATGTCAAATGGACGTAGAGGTTTTTGCAATGGAACTCTTCATACAATATGTTCTCCATGAAAAATAAAAATGGGCCTTTTGTATTGTCATGTATATCCTTCTTTCTTCTTGTACTTCCCCATTGATTTTCCTTTCTCCAGTCTGGCAAAGTCAACGAAAAATAAAAAAATATGCAAAAATGTAAAAAAAAAAAAAAAAAAAAAAAGGCTTGGGACAGTTAAGGCTACATCCAGCTAAATGAGGTCAGATGAAATAGAAACCTAAGAAGCGGGTCAATGTGTGCTGTCCCATTACTTGGCTTACTCTGATACACAGGACTTTCTCAAATCCTCACGTCCCAAACTAAAAGCTACTGTGATCAGCTGAACAATACCCTCGCTAAAATGCTATAATCCAAAGCCTGATGCATGGACCTACCTAAATTATCTGAGCCATATTTTAAGCCTAGAGACATCTTTCAGCTCAGAGGGCCGACTAACCAGTACTATACATTGCATGTTAATTAATCCCTAAAAGAAGCATTTTAGCATGGAAAAGAGAATTAAACTCTGAGCTGTGTTAGCGTGCTACTACTTCATCGTCTTTTATTTCCTCATCTACACTCTTTGTTAAGAAAATGACAGACAGCCCGATTCACACGGGCTACTGTGGCCTTTGAGAGAGAACATGTTAGGTGGGCTGCTTACAAGAACGAGAGCGGGTGCTGTGAAAATCCAGCTCAAAACCTACAATACGGATTAAATTCCCTTAAAAGCACAGGACGTGCTTTTTTATCTTACATACGTGTCACGTGAGAGCGCATTAAGACGGCTTGCGTGAGTGTCTGGGTGTTCTCACAGCAAGAGCGAGTCCGATCGATTAGAACATCGTGAAGGGAAATCAAAGACAACATGAAATGATGGAAGAAATGGAAAATCCAGACAGATTCTGGACTATTTTCCATCAGAGGCAGAGTTAAAACCAGCCGGCTTAAAAGCTCAGAAAGAAAAAGAATAAATAAATAAATAAAAGTTGAATCTGTGCAACGCCGTAGTACATAATGCTCCAGAAGACATAATGGTTGTAGGATCAAAGAGAGATCGTCATTCAGACCGTATTGTTTTCTACAGATTGGGTTAAGAAAAAAAATGAAAGGGCTGGACTATTTTTTACTTCAAACGGCCTTTGCTGACTTCTCGTATCCAATCCTCTTGATCTGGTATTTCCCAGAGGAGCGTTGTCTGCATTACGATTCACAACCTTATGTCAAGTACCCTAGATTTCAAACAACTGGATAGACCGCCTTCCTTACCTCAGACCCTTACCTCATTAAAGTCAGAGCTTGTTTTATTAGAAACGAGAAAAACAGTAATTTGTTCGTACCCGTACATTACAAACCCGACTGACTTCTTGACATTTCCTTTTTTTTGTCTTGTCTTGACAAAAGACTCGTAAGCCGGTTTGTAGGGTGCTTGTGCATGCTCTGTTGGAGAACATTTTTACTTTCAGGAGAGCACATCACATTCCATGTCAAGGCTTCAAGCGTCACAAATTCCAGCAAACACTGTACACAAAACTAATGGGATGTTTAAAGGTGTTGTGTGTCATGTAATCTTTCAATATATGAAAATATTTTCTTAAATCATATAAAGCATAAAAAGCAGAGACAACAATAAGTCATGAAGGTCGAATTCCTGAAGAGTGCTATCAAAACATGCTCTGTTTGTCCCATTCTGCCCAGCAATGGCTTAACCAATGGTGTGGTTTTTATATTATATAAATAAAAAATTATATATATATATATATATATATATATATATATATATATATATATAAATGCACATATTATATAATGCTTTCTTAATGCAATCAGTAGTTTGGGGTCCGTAAGATTTTTTTTTTTTCTTTTATGCTCACTAATGCAAATATAAATGCAAATATAAAATACATTAAAAACCATAATATTGTGAAATAATTTATATAATTTAAAAGAACTGTTTTCTATTTTAAAATATTTTCTACTTTAAAATATTTTTTTGCTATTTTAAAATGCTATTACTCCAGTCTTCAGTGTCACATGATCCTTCAGAAATCATTCTGATATGCTGATTGCTGCTCAAGAAATATTCTTATTATCAATGTTGAAAACAGTTGGGCTATATATATATTTTACATTTTTCAGAATTTTTTGATGAATAAAACGTTCAAAAGAACTGCATTTATTTGAAATATAATCTTTGTAACATTATAAATGTCTTTACTGTTAAATGTTATTAATTTAATGCACCCCTGTTTTTTTTTTTTAGATACTGGACATTCATTTTGATATTTGCTAAATATTACATTTAAAATGTTTAAATTATTAATAGTTTTACAGATTTTAAGTGAGCTTTAAGTGAGTGGTAGATAAATAAAATAATTTTTTTTTTTTATCTTTTTTTTTTAAATTATTTAGTGGTAGATAAATAATAATAAAAAAAAAATAATAATAATAATAATAAAAAAAGTCTAATATGGACTGATAACTGATGATATCCATCATGCATCCCCTAATCTAAAACATTTTTAACATGCACCAAAAAAAGGCTATCAGTCCATTCATCCTCAACTGCTGGTGTGTCCCACATCACTACTTAATCCCAACATCAATATGCAACCAGCACGACGGGCCGCTGTGTCTATTTAGGGCTGCGTGTCAGACAGCTGGAAGTGGAGCAGGCCTAGCAAGAAGTCTCTTACTTTTTATTGCCTTGAAATAAACACTGGATGGACGCACTGGGATGGCACGGGCCTGGCCCCGTATTTTCTAAGCGGAAAGAACGAGCGAGAAAATGAAAGAGAGATTAAACATTATCTCTGCCCACAGAGCTTCAGAGGGGGCAACTTCTGCTCTGCTTTGTTGTGTGATCAAAGGTGAATCACAGAGAGCAGATTTCAAGCAAAAGTAAAACTAAGCAAGTATTTATTCATCTAATTCCTCCCCAAGATGCCATGAATATGCAAGCAATTTCAGAAAAAAATGCCCTGAGGAACTTTTAGCATCTTAACCTTATGCAAACACAGCCTGTAGGGAATTCAGCAACGATTAGTTCTTTTCAAACTCAGGGTAAAGGAAAACAAAAGATGCCAGAGGCTGTTTTAGAGTTTTAATGTTTTAATGTTTCCACTTGTTGAGGAAAGATAACTGATTAAAAATCATTATTAAAGAAAGGAGAAGAGAGCAGTAAGTGCGCCTGACTCTAGGCTTCACTTTGATTGCCTCTATACCCTGACTTCCAGCAAACATTATCATAAAGATAACTACAGTTTAGTATATACTGTGTGGCAAACAGTTTGTGTTTGATGGACAGAGCTAGTGAGATAAATAAAATAATTTGAAGAAAACTGGAAGAAAAAAATGAAAAAAGATGAAAAAGTACATATGTGGGTAGCTGACGTGACATTTCAAGCAGCGCTATAAACCATCTAAAATTATTTTCAACAACAGTATTCTTGTCTAATTGCTGTCTAATTATTTATTTCACATGCAATCTTTATGGCCTCATTGATTAAGAAACTACATGGAAAATTTGTACCTTTAAAACTTAATTTGTCACATAACAGAACTAATTATATTATAAAAGTAACTTTAAAAAGTTTAAATGTGATTAAAAACTGGTCAAAAGTGAAAGTGAAGACTTTTACATTGTTACAAAGAAATTATATCACTGTTTCAAAAAAAGCAGCACAACTGTTTTCAACTGTTTAATAATAAGATAATAATAAGAAATGGTCTTGAAGACCAAATCATGATCATGTGACACTGAAGACCAGCGTAATGATGCTGAAAATTCAGCTTTACCATCAAAGAAATAAATGACATTTTAAAATATATTCAAAGAGAAAACAGTTATTTTAAATTGTAATAATATTTCATAATATTACTGTATTTTTGATCGAATAAATGCACCCTTGGTGAGCATAAGAGATTTCTTTCAAAAACATTAAAAATCTTACCAACTCTAGACTTTTGAACAGCAGTATATATAAAGTCTGTCTGATCTACAGAAACTTTGCTTTTGTGCTGGGGCTGGAGAGGTTTGAACTAAAACAAAATTGCATATATTACAGACTTAATGCACAGAGGCAGTATAAATGTAGATACATATGATTCATAATAGCAGGAGGCAATGCATCACACGCCTGAAAGTTAATTCTCACAGACGGCCAGTAGAAAATATGACATGCTAACTGACATTACAGTTTAGGTAGTTATTACATTGCCTACAAATAAGTGCTATATATATCCAAGTTTCAAATGCATTGATTTTAATGGGCATCTCAAAGAGGAAAAACTTGAACACTGAAGAGTTGAAAGTTGTGGTAAAAAGACTGAAAGGTGGGGTATGTATTTTTGAGACACAATACAAAAGAGCTCAAAAGAATATCACTGGAATGAAGTTTTATGACTGGGCAAGATCTTTAGGATACGTGTTTATATTAGAAAAGCTTTCCAGCGCTGGAGAGAGCTAAGAGGGAAGGCCTGAAACAGACGTGGAGGCTACTTTGATTCCTTCTCATGTGAGTAACACTGGGTTTGAGTGTCATTGATGGTCTGGAGCTGCTGTTCTGTTGGCGACTAACAACGAACACTTGTTTGTATTTACTCTTGTGTACTGTACGTTCATTTTTTGTGCTTCCTTGCCATTCGTTCATCATCTGCGCTTTATTTTTCGTGAAGCATTTTGTTGCATGTCAGCTGTGATAAACGGACATCCACTCTCGCACTGCGTGTGTAACAGTGGCCAGATAGTGAGAGTTTTGCAGTGAAACCACTACACCCTGACGACCGCTAGAAAATGCGGTGTTTAGCGTCATTGTCAGTGCACTCGCCTTGCCTGCCAGCAGCGGACGGGCCGGGGTTTGAGACCGACTTGGAGCAGGGTGTTTTGGAGGCGGAGCAATGAAGAAAGGGGTTTCAAATATAAAGATTTCAAATATCAACAATGTCCAACAGCATTGTTGAAAAAATACATACCCCACCTTGAAGTGCAAATGCAAAATAATAATAAAAAATGTTTAATTCTATTCTACCTATGGTATCAATAAACAAAACATAATTCACATGCTAAACACGTTCAGGCCTGACCACTAGAGAGTGTTTTAGCAGTCAAACTAATGAATGAAATTTGCAAGGTAACAATGCGAATGGTCATAAAATCTGTACTGAAAGCACTTTGCACGCCCCAGTTTCCATTATTTCAGATCGTTTCTGAGTGCTAGGTGGTGATGGAAGCAGACTACTGTGATTTGGCATACTTTACAGGGAAAAAGATAACTGCTGTCATAACGATTCTAAAAATGTACATAAACATGTCTTTTAAATGACATTCTGTTTACCGCCTGCTTACTGTGGGAGTTACTTGCACAATGTTAATTGCAGCAGGCAAGAGTTTTGTACATTAGGTGGGAATTTTAATAAGCCTATGATATGAAGATTAAAACAAATAGACATGTTTGCACAATTAACAATTTAAATACAGCATAGTGCTATTTTAACACACAAAGTGCCACTTTTAAAGCTGTCTTGGTTCTGAAATAATTTTTCCCATAGGGATTGTAAGGATTGAAATACTACTACTACACTCTAAAAAGTAATTCAGGGGATTTGTTACCACAACTTGAATGAATCCATGGTTGCAAGTTAAAAATTCTAATTTATTGTTTTAATTAAACCTTTTAAGTTGCAAACATTATTTTGTAGAGTTCTGTTGACATAATAATGTTGATCATTACATCAACTTAACATCGTCTGTAATTTAAACTCAAATTTCTGCGTTGATTGGCTTTTTTTAAAAAATAGGTTGTAGTAACTTAATGAAACTGTCTTGATAACTTTTGAAATTAGGCAGTGTATTTCTAGTTCCCAGCATGCTTTGCATAGGACTGGATATAGGAGAATACAGTAAATGTTCAAATTAAGTGTTAATTTATTTGTTTTTAGCGAAGGAAAAGACTTGTTAGTGTTTAATGCTGTTATGTTCGACATTTAAAAGAGTTTCTGTAATGTTGAAGTTTTTGTGGTTACCATTGTGTGATACATGAAGGTAAACACTATTGACTCTATAAGTAATGACTGTGCTAATGCTAGTGACAAGTAATATCTTACTTGTTCATTAAATATACATGTTAAATAAGTTATGTCAGCATGTGCTTTGATAGCTGTTGATTTGAACTGAAATAGATAAGATTAATTGGGCTACAACTCTGGTAGTTGGAGCAACTTAATTTTTTCAAGCAATCAGCTTAAAACTTTGTGTTTCTGTTATGCATTAAGTAGCTTGTTGGTTGTACGTAAATTCACATTTACGTAAGTTGTCATAACTCAAAAAAATCAATGCAAACTGTTGCGTTTTTTTTTTTTTTGTTGTTGTTGTTGCGCCAACACATTTTTTAGAGTGTACTACTACTACTACTACTACTTATAATAATAATAAATACAATTTATTGAATCTAAAGAAAGAAACCAAACCAGCCACCTCTGCGATGAATCTCAGCATTACAAACTTTAATAAGTTAATGTTAAAGTTAATTGAACTCTTGTGTTCTATTCCTCATCAGTCACTGGGTATGTTGATTAGACAAACCAGTGTTTTAATTTCCTGCCTGTCACACAGAAGGATTTTCACACCACAATTATGTACTTTACAAGTGTCACTATTCGACATGTCACTAGCTGACAAACAAGTCTACTATCGTGCAAGCGGGAAAATCTAGCCGTGGGCTTTATGATGGATCTTAATCCCTGGCGTATTTATAGAGGAAAACATATTTTGCTAGAGTCAGATATGGTGATTCAAAGCTGCAGTCCATTGTATGTGTAAAAACAGATTAGAATAAAGTAACAAACAGATATGGATAAGAAAAAAAAAAAAAAAAAAAAAAAAAACATCCCAGGACAAGTTTCCGCTACACTCCTTCAGATACTAAATCTATGAAGCTATAACCAATCAAATGCACTATTTCCACAGTTGCCTCTATTGTTAGTGGCATATAAAATGATTGATGTAAAGAAAAATGGAGTGGGAAAAATGTTGATGGCATGTCAGAATGATAGATGAAGAGATCTTATCCCGTAAAATCCAGTTGTTGAGTTGCCCCGCCGAGTACGGCATCCCCCTCTGAGCAGCCACCCCTCCTCTGATAGAGAGGTCCTGACGTGCTGCTGGGATTTGACCCCTACCCATCCCACTCTTTCTCACACTTCTTTCTTTCTCTCTCTATTTCTCCTTCCCCACTGGGTCTACTCTCAAAACCCTTGGCTTATCCTCCTGCTACTGATAAAAAAGTAATAAAGCTTCTTAATGGCACATCAGTTTCTCCCTTTCCCATCTCTGCGATCCGCAGTGAATTCGGGGTCCCTGAAAATAGCGCTTTGTTGTTTTATGAAACAAAAGGAACAGGCAAGCGAGCATCTACGAGCTCCCTCGTGGTCTCCAGGTCCACGGTCTGCCATTCCAGAAGGCGAAATAAGCAACACTCTCAGACTTCTCAACGGATCTTCCCTTCCCCGTATCCTCCGCTGAATGGTCGCTAATGGCTGTTGAAAAGACTCGGCTTTCTGAGTCCAGGGAGGAAGAATCTCTAAAGGAAGGGGTTCTGGAAGTTTAAGATGGTTCTTTGAAGGTTCTTTTCCTGCAAGTGAAGAGCTAGTGATTGGGGTCAGTGCGACTCTTTATAAATGGAGAGTTTTATGTGTGCCAGTCCATCAGGTCGAAATGTTCACCTCAAAGGTTTTTTTTTGTGATGACAGTATCTTTCTGATGATCTGAGAGAGAAGGTCGATGTTATTTGATGCTGTTTGAGTAATATTTCTATTCAAGGTGACCTGAATGAATATGAGTGAACATGTTTATTCACCAAGTTTTGATACTGCTCGACCAACTACTTGAAAGATGTAAGTGCAAATGTGACCTGCTCCATCACTTTGAGTCGTTTTGACCCAGAAACAAATTTTTTATTACAAAAGAAAAAGTGAAAGGAAGAGAAAGTAGAATGAAAAATGAGGAATAACTATTGGTAAAAATATTTCTTTAAAGGAGATGTTTATTGGTATAATTGTATTAAATATGCTTGAATTGAAAGACATAATAAAGTATAAAAAAGAAAAAAAAGAAACACATTTGGAGTTTTACGGTATTTGCTGAATGAAAAAAGAAAGAAAAGTCTCAGCTTTCTAGTGATATAATAATTGTTCCTACTCAAATTTGAGATATAATCATTGTGGCTGTCATAAACAAACAAACATGTTGTTGCCATAATTAGGAGAGTTTTTCAAACAAACATACACTACCATTCAAAAGGTTTGAGGTCAGTAAGATTTTTTTTTTTTGATGCATGAAACTAAAAGTGATAGTATAATTATACAAAAATCTTCTATTTCATACAATTGTTGTTTTTTAACTGTCCATTCATCAAATAATACTAAGACAATAAAAGGATAATTTATGATAGTAAGAAATCTTTCTTGAGCACCAAATCAGCATATTAGAATGATTTCTGAAGGATCATGTGACTCTGAAGACTGGAGTAATGATGCTGGAAATTTAGGAATAAATGGATTTATTATAAATTAGAAAACAGTTATTTTAAATTATAATAATATTTACAATATTATTGTTTGTACTGTATTTTTGATCAAATAGATGCAGACTTGGTAAGTGTACAGACTTTTTCAAAGACATTAAAAGATCTTACCAAACCCAAACTTCTTAAAGGGGTCCTTGATTATGATTTCACTTTTTTAACTTTAGTTAGTGTGTAATGTTGCTGTTTGAGCATAGACAACATCTGCAAAGTTATGACGCTCAAAGTTCAATGCAAAGGGAGATGTTTTCTTTTACAGAAATTACTTTTTAAGGACTACAACAAATGGCTGGCTGGGACTACAACAAGCTTCTTCCCGGGTTGGTGACATCATGTTGTAGAGTGTTGTTATCATGCCGTCATTTTACGCCGGACTGCTTCACAAATGAGGGTCAATTCAACGCTGGATTTGCACAAAAGATTACCATGACGGCACATGCTAGTCGATGAGTTGAATCAGCTCCACAGCAACTACATAAATGTATCCACTAACCGTTCAGAAATGTCCAGATGTATTCTAAATGTTGTAACTTCTGCCTGATTCTCTCCATCAGTGTCTGAACACCGTTACTGACAATTGTCATTTTGGCTGCGTGAGATTCTCCAGCTTTGTTGTTGTTGAGCAACCGAAGCGCGAGCTGTTAAAGCTCCGCCCTCTTCTGGAAAGGGGGCCGGGAGCAGCAGCTCATTTGCATTTAAAGGGACACACACAAAAATGGCGTGCTTTTGCTCACACCCAAATAGGGGCAAATTTGACAAGCGATAATAAATGATCTGTGGGGTATTTTGAGCTAAAACTTCACAGACACGTTCTGGGGATAGTATGATTGTAGTGATATACTCCTCTCCAACTTTATTTCTAGTGAACTAACAATCTTTGAGGTTAGTTCTGAGGTAAATGTAACATCATGTGACATGCAGTTCACAATGTGTTTTAAGTATGTCTTTCCTTGATTGATACATTGAGTTACATAAGGGATAATATATACTGTATTTATGAAGTTGCACTCTAAGAAAGAGACAATCAGTTCACATCGATTCACTTTGAGGCAGATAGGCCTACTGAATAAAAAGCATCAAATTTGAATTAAAATGTACATAATTTGACTTTGTTTTATCAAAAATAACATACACATAAAAGATCTTTTGGTTATAATCACAAATATTCACACCACAAATATTCTTCTAGAGAAGATCAGTTGATCCTTGCAGCCACACTTGTTAACATTATCTTTTCAGCACTTCTGAGCATTGAATGGAGCTAGTTAGTCTTTCAACATGTTGCAACAGAAAAAAAAAAAAAAAGAAAGAAAGAAAGAAAAAAAAAAAAAAACTTAAGCCTTGACGTACTTCAAGGGTCCAAGATAACCCACAGAAGCCAGAGGTCTAATCGAATCAGTCCTTCAACCTTATGTTTACAGCCAGGGAATCCTTTAGACGGATGTTCTCCCATCCAATCAATCCTAATCTATAGAGAGAATTACACCAAGGTCTAGTTTCCTGGAAGAAATCAATGAGGTTACTTTTTCACCTGAGAAAAAAAAGAGTCAGGAATATATTATGTCAACAGATGACACCTTCAAAATCACTTTGAGATAAATGTAGATGTTTTGCTAAGGTTTTCCTACACTGTGCCTCAAATGTCTTCAGCACTTCTATGACCACAATATATAGTTATTCTCACTAAAGATGACCAAATTATACAAATAGAAAAAAGGATTAGACAACCGAACAGACCTTGAAAAGACAAATATCAGTAGTGACAAGGCAGGCAATTGAGAACTCGGATGATGAAAGCCGCCCACTCCCTGACTCAGCCAGAGAAGGGATTGTTGGAAATAAAAGGAATGGTAGAGGCTGGCTGGGGTGATGTCTCTGCGGGACAACCTCCAGACAATAAAAGCCATTATGCTTGCTGTGGGTTCCTGCCATTAGGGTTCCTAAAAGCCTGATCAGGACCTCACAGTCGGCCCTCCACCTGCCTGCTTGAGCCAACTTGACAGCTCAGCCCTGAGTAACCTGCCCCCATACGCCCGGAGGCATGTCCTGGGTATGTGGGCAGCGAGAGACATGCCTTGATTGTGCATTCACCCGGCTGATTTCCAAGAAGGTACACAACTGAACATCAAAGAACACTCTGAGCACAAGCAAAGCATGAGCTTTTCCTGCCATGGAGAGCAAGCACAAATGTGTTACCAAATAATATTTGCTCATGCTTTTCATGATCTGGGGACATTTTCATACACCAGAAAACATTAAATTGGTCCTATTTACTTTCTTAACACACACTCATGGTTCTACAGTGCAGTTATTCCAAAGAATAAAATAGTTAGTCTTCATAATCTTTCATCAAAATGTATGCACTAATGTGCCAACTTGTTCACCTTTTCAACTAACAATGGTTGTCTAGGCTGTAAAACAATCACTTTAAAGGTGAAGTGTAGTTTTGGCACCACCAGTGTCACCAAAGAGAATTGCAAAAATAACAACAGGTTTCTTGAACCCAATTGGTTATCCAAAAATATATTGAGTCATTGTGTGGTGCTGGTTGGGATGTCTGAACAAACTGACTAGCAATGTTTTGATAGTTCCACAGAACAAAATGGCACACACGTGACTTAAATGACTTACTTTAAGCTATCTCTGCATATTAAACTATGGTATATAACACACTTCTGCATATTAAACTATGGTATATAACACACTTCTGCATATTAAACTATGGTATGTAACACAAACTTTCTGAAATCAATCAATCAATAATTATGACAGTAATTTAATGTTGGTTAACATTAATGCAATAAAGATTAGCAAAGTAATAGCCAATAATAATACTGAAATAGGAGTGTTACCGTTGGTATACGCTGAGAACATCCATGTCACCATCTCGGTTCCCAGCAGGTAGAGGCTCAAATAAATATGGCCTGATTCCTGGGAAAACATCATCCTCTCTACAACCTACTGCAAGCTCAGTTAGATCTGACTCCATTCTGGTGTGAAACGCCCACTTTTCATCATCCAATCAAAGCCAGATGAATAAGATTAAGACCCACCCTCCTTTTTTTCTTGTTAAATATCCTGTCACATTACAGAGTTGAGTGTAAAAACCTTTTCATGTGGACTTTAACATTGCCATGCTAACATCTAGAAATTAGTATTTGTATATAAAAAAAAATATTTACAACATATAACCACTATTGTTCAAAAGTTTGGGTTTAGTATTTTTTTTTTAAAGAAATTAATTATTTTATTCAGCAAGGACATATTAAATTGATCAAAAGCGACAGTAAACACTTTGTTACAAAGGATTTCTATTTGAAATAAATGCTGTTCTTTTGAGCTTTCTATTCATCAAAAAATCCTGAAAAATATGTATCACGGTTTCCACAAAAAAATAAATAAATAAATAAAATAAATAAATAAATAAATCAAGCAAGCAGTATAGCTGCGTAATGGAATGTTTTCTGAAGGATCATGTGACACTGAAGACTGGAGTAATGATGCTGACAATTTAGCTTTGTAAAATAGAAAACAGCCATTTTAAATTAGTCCTTAAGGCAACCTGATGACTTTTACATCGTTAACTTTTGAATAGTAGTGTATTGTTTGTGTCATGTATTATATGTTGTATTATGCTATTAGCAATCCACCAAGTCAAATTTCTGCAAAAAACTAATGTGATTTTTAATTCCAACTCTGATTAAGAGATGCACAGAAATGAGCACAGAAATGTGTACCATCTAATCTAATGATATATCAAAACATATATGTGTTAATCATGACAAATGTGAATGTTTCGCCGAGCTTCACTATGACATCTCGTCTCTATAGGTGTTTGTGTGGCTTTGACAGATAGCTGTGCTATGACTTCACTTCCTGCCTCTCCAAGCATGCAGATCAGGCAGATAGCTGGGCCTCCAAATCCCAGCCCACAGCTAAAACTGGAATCACACAAGCAAAAATAAGGAAAGATGGAAAAGAAAGACAAGGTGACAGGGATATCACGCGCTCTCTCTTTTCTCTGCCCGCGTCTGTCTATCTCTCTTTCACATTTTCCTTGTCTTTTCTCCTCTGTCCTGCAGTGTGAGCTGTCTCGCATGGCTGCCGGAGCATCTCCCATCGCTGGGAGGCATTCGGAATGAGCAAAGGGCCCGGCACACATCAGCCAAATGGCTTTTTCTCCATGAACTCTGCTAGTACTGCCTGTTCCTGAGGTGTAGAATGCAGGAGGAGAGAACAGGTCTATTGTACAAAACAGGGATTTTCATGACGTCAGCCCTAATTGACCTCTCTTAAAGGGAATAAAAATAAAAAATAAAGTGTCTGCCAAAAATAAAATGTCTGCCATCATCTACTCACCCTCATGTCATTTGAAACCTCTATGATTTTTCTGTTTAGGTGGAACAGATGAGGAGATGTTTAGTAGAATGCCCATTTGCTATTTTACTGTATATACAATGAAAATATGCAGTGATAAGTTCAAAAAAGGACAACAAAAGCACCATAAATGTAGCCCATATGACTTGTGCGCTACATTTCAAGTTTATATGATAGTAGGGTAAGCTTATTTTTCCTTTTTATTCAGTTTTAGTTATTTTAGTACATCAAGTTTTAGCTAAACGAAAATAGAGTTTTTTTAAAAAGTCTAGATAGTTTTTATTAATTTTTATTCAGTTTTAGTTTTACTTCTTTTAGTACATCAAGTTAAATTGTTAAAAAAATTTACCCTTTAAGGTCAGAATCAAGTGAAAGATTCTGAAAAGCCTTCATTGGTCTGGTCACTGCTGACTTTTTCCTCCTGTTTTCCCTCCTGTGTTAATTATTCAAAGCAAACTCTTTCTCCTTTTTTTTTTTTTAACTAAACAGCCAGGTGCTTCTGAAGGATTCATGCTAGGCTAATCTCTCTCATCCCAAGCCATTTACTCTCCAGCAGTGCCGAAGAAAGCCGCAGGTCTGTCAAAAACTCTTGAGCCAGTGAAGACTTCAGGCAACCATTTAGACAGGGTTTACTTTGAATATCGCTGTGTGTGACTTGTTTGTGTCGCAAGGGGAATCGTAAAAGGACAAAATCCTGTGTGCTTTCTGTTAGCGACACTGAGCAGAACATGAAAGCCGTTCTCACTCCGCTAATACAGCAGCGGAGAACTCAGAGCCAAAAGCCTGAGGGGACCAAACAAGCTCCTACACACCAGTTATGCTTAGATAAAGAAAGAGAGAAAGAGAAAGCCAGAAAGAAGATGAAGAATAACACTTTTCAGCATTTCACAAGTAAGATCCATCCTTGTTAGTGGCTTGCAAGCCAAGCAAAAGTGAAGGAAAAAAAGTGTTTCAAGAGACTCACTAAAGGCACGCTTTGCATCAACTTGAGTGACTTTTTTACCTTCTATATGTGAAAGGTGGTTTTAGCAGCATGAAAATGAAAAGCGAGACCACTCTAAACCTGCGCAGACATACAACCGTAAACATACACCCCCGTATCCCTCTAATTTCCCTCCTGAGAATCAGATCAGGAGGCGTTATTCAGTTTTTCCATCTATCCTTTGGGGAGAGTTGAGAATCTCTGTCCGGTGTCTGAGATCTATAGCTGGTTGGAGGAAGACGCGTGGGCCCTGGATCAATGCAAGAGGCACTCCGCAACTCTTTGAGCCTTGTTGGTGGGAGACAAGCGCCATAACTGCAATATGGATGCAGGAAAGATCAAACAACTGATGGAGGAGACGGAAACTAGGGGATAGAGCAGGGAGAGGGGGGAAAGCAATCAGAGAGACACATGGGACTTCACAAAAAGACAAAAATAAGACGAAAGAGGGACCACAACACTCTGTTGCTTGGTACCAGAAATAAGACAGGAGCAAAGAGAGAAAAACACTTTTTAAAAAGTTAGTTGCTCTGTAAGAGGTATTACTGTACTTGTATAGTTTCTTTAGTGTAGACCCGGGTTCAAATTTCAAACTATTACTGTATCAATAGAGTATATATCTGCTTTTATACAAAGCTCTGTCATGAAACTCTAGATGGTGCCGACTGATTAGTCCTTAAGGCAACCTGATGACTTTTACATCGTTAACTACATGGCACAAGCTGATTGGTCCCTGTGGCATCTGCAGCCAATGAGCTTGCTGATCAACATGTAAACAGCTGGTTAGCATTCACGATAGCAGTTTGCAGTGCACTTTCAGAGTTCCTCCGAAACCCTCCACCCTCCCCAGCTCCACCTGTATAGATCCGTTATGGGTAATTTATATATTTGAGCAGCAGAAGTATGTTTTATACGGAGCCCCGCACATGACATGCAAGAAAAAAAAAAAATCGTGCGCACGATTTATTAATTCGTTCCCTCAATTTACTAAATCATGCGCACGATTTACTAATTCGTTAGCTCGATTTACTATTTCGTTCCCTCGATTTATAAATCATGCGCATGATTTATAAATCGAGGGAACGAAATAGTAAATCGTGCGCACGTTTTAGTAAATTGAGGGAATGAAATACAAATCATGCGCACATTTTAGTAAATCGAGGGAACAAATTAATAAATCGTGAACACGATTTAGCCTATTTTTTTTCCTGCATGTCATGTCCGGGGCTCCGTAGTTTTACATACTCACAGCAGTGTATCGGTGTATGTACTTGCAATAACAAGTACCTGTATTGCTCTGCAGCAGCAGCAATAATCTACAACAGCAGCAGCATAGCAGATCTATTCCATCAAGACCAAATACATTAACATTGTCATATCCATTACCATGCTAAAATGCTATATATGCTATATATATATATATATGATCTCCAAAGAATTGTCTTCTTTTGAGGGCTTAATGATTAAGCATATGACAGTACATTAAAATAATTACATTATTTTATTACTTTTTAATATGATACAGCGTTTTAGACAAACCTTTTTTATTTTACCTACAATATTTACGCAACTGGCACATTTTTAATGTTCTAGAAAATGGGAGAACAGAGGAAAAATCCAAACAACTTGTTTCATCTGTACATTAGATGAAAGTGTAAAGAGCACAGGAAATGAGAGAGGAACATGAAATGGGGAAAAGATCAAACTTTAACATCTTTCAAAGCTGTCTCTTTCGATCCATCACCCTTACATTTGATTTCAAAAACAGAACTAGTCAGTTAAAACTTCTGAGAAGGAAACTGACAGGATTGAACTCTATTCCACTGTACTTCACCAACAAGGTCCATGTAAATCCTAAAAAAAATAAATAATAATAATAAAAAAAAATACAGTTGGACGTGTCCATCAATGTCCAGACAGCATTATGCGTAACAGCTGTAGTGATCTAGCTGAACTCTACACAGTTGAATCTCTTTTCTTAAACTGTTAAACTGTGGAGAAGAGAAGCGCACACTTGGAAGAACTGATCATTCAGACACGCAGAAATATCTGAGAAAGGATCTGTGAAGGATGTAGTTTCTAAATCTATTTGAGCGTGCTCTTCGGTGCAGGATTAGCATTTCAGCTTCAAATAATGGCAGAAAGATCTTTTCAACAGCTCATCTTGTCCATAACCAAGATGCCCTGCAGCAGATAGGAACCCTTCTTTCTCAGAATACCAAATGCATCATTTTCTGCCAGTTTAGCAGGTAGAATAATAATATAAATCACATTTTATTCAGATATTGCTTGCTGGGCTTACTTCACCTCCCTTCTAACACTGCTTTTAACACTGTATATTCTGATACACTATATAAAAATTTCTTACATGTGAGCAGTGTTACTTGTTTAAAACGCACTGGCACCGGCGTGATGTTAGGGTATTGTGGGTGGTTGGGGTTGGCAAGATGTTTTTTTTTTTTTTTTTTAAGATTTATTTTGCGTTTTTGCCTTTATTATGACAGGACAGTAAGTTGACAGGAAATGAAATTGGAGAAAAAGAAGGTGACGAGATCGGGAAAGGCTAAACTGTATGTCGGTGCTGCCCACGAGGCTATTGGCGCAGACTTTAAATGTTTTTCAAATACATCTCTTATGCTCACCAAGGCTGCATATATTTGATCAAAATACAGTAAAAAGAATAATATTATGAAATATTATTACAATTTAAAATAACTGTTTTTTTTATTTTAATTTATTTGAAAATGTAATTTATTCCTGTGATGGCAAAGCTGAATTTTCAGCATCATTACTCCAGTCTTCAGTGTCACATGATCCTTCAGAAATCATTCTAATATGCGGATTTGGTGTTCAAGAAACATTTCTTATTATCCGTGTTGAAAACAGCTGTGCTGCTTAATTTTTTGTGGAAATCGTGACACTTTTTTACAGGATTTTAATAGAATTTAACAGTATTTATTTGAAATAGAAATCTTTTGTCACATTATAACCCCAAAAATGTACTTAAACAGTAAAAACATTATCCTACAAAAAATGTTATCCTATAACATTAGCCATATTATCCTACATAAACGTTAAAAAAAACTGATCTGCAGAAATGAATCACACTTTCCATAACGTAAAATGAAATACATGCCAAAGTTACTATTTATGGTCAAGAGCTTATTGAAATTCTTAACCGTTAATATGATTAACAGTAATAGTAAAGCACAACTAACAAGAATATGAACCACAAGGCAGAACACAGATTTCTTCTTTGATTAACAAAAATTTCTGTCCAAACAAGTTCCTGTTTTTCCTGTCATTATAATGAGAGATATTTCAAAGAAGTAGGTGAAACAATACACATTTTGTGAGAGCTCTCCAAAAAACACATTTTGGAAGCTTCAGAGGGGAGAAGCCCGGAAGCTCCCGATCAAAACAAATAAAAGGCTCCTCAGATGGAACAAGATGAGAGGGATGTTCCATCAGGCAGACTCCATGCCAGACCTTTATTAGTCTCTGACTCACCTCAACACTGCTCGGTGGAGCCCAGCAAATAGCAGATTAAATACATGGAGGAATTAAAGAAAAGTCTGAATCAAAGGAGATAAAAGCAGTCTTGCTCTTCAAAATATTAACCACTCATCCCGCCCCTGTTCCAAAATCAGAATGTGCGGGGGTCTGCTGGGAAGGGCTCAGTGTTGCGTCCCACTGTGACATTTGAAAATTAGTTTGAGTGAATAATACAGGCGGAAAAACTGGAGTGATTGGCACACGAGATGACATGCTGTTTTGATGTATTTCAACTTCAACATTACATTAAAGGGAATGAATGAGATCACTGCCTTGAGAATCATGAAACATACAAGCCAATTAAACAAATCAGATCAAATTTCAGATCCCCCCGTTTTAACTATAAACTCACTTAATTTTGATACTTTTTTCTTTCTTTTTTTCCAAAAAACAAGACTTAAAGAGGACCTATTATATCAGTAAGCATAGTTTCTGAACTCCCTGAAAGCCTCGATTGTAGTCTTGAGTTTTCTTCCAGGAACGTACACGTTACAATATTCCTCATTTAAACTATTCCCCCCTAAGGCATATGCAAAAAAAGGGGGTGAGGCCTGGTTGAGTTGCATTAGTAGTGTGTTGAAACTCAAGGTTATGGCAAGGGGTGTGACATTTCCCAAACACGCTCGAAGCGGTTGACCAATCACAACACACTGGTCCAGCCGACCAATCAGAGCACATGCGCTTTTCAGCTTAGAGGCAGGAACTAAACAGAGCGTTAATGACAGACTGGGAAGAGAGGTGTTGCAACAATGTAGAAATATGTGAAAAATAATGTTTTTTGAACATTCAAGCATGAAAACCTATTCTAGAACACCCAAAAAACTAAATCAAGACTTTGTAAAAGGGCATAATATGGCATCTTTAATATCTTATGTCATTTTGCTTCTCAAATAAATGTATCTTTTAAAGAAAATCAATATATATATATTTTTTTTTGCAGTGACTAGTTTGAACTAATGTAGAGCAGCTTGCTTTTGATACTTTCTGAATATTACTTTCATGGAAATTCATGCAAGTCTAAGCTGCAAGCTTACCTCACCATAAGTTAAGCTTTACCTAATTGGATATTTTAACCCTAAAAGAGAAGGATGATCAGCAAAAAATCATTTCATGTAAATTTTTATCATCTGGACTTAAGTAAAAACATATCCAAAGGAATTTTTTATATATTTGATATATTTTGGATTTCCTGGGTTATCTCCCACATTGCCCTATTAGGATATAAAAAAGCCAAATTCATCAATATTTTTATGATTTACTTGATGCAGAAAAAAAAGTAATATGCAAAATATGCTGCATGTATAACAAGTCTGTGTCCAAACATTGAGGCAAATAATTTTTTTGTATTTTTACATAGCTAAACTGTCTTCAACCTCAGGGGTGGGCAATTCTAGCCCTTGAGGACCACTGTCCTGCAGGGATTAGCATTATCCTGAATCAAGCATATAATGTAATTTATGATACAACATATCATTTTCTAAGTAATCCAGAAGACTTTGGTCAGATTTTTCAGGTGTTTGATTAGGGTTGAATCTAAACTCATTATGGTAGCCCCGCCAGGAGCAGGGCTAGACACTTCTTTTCTACCATAAACTGAGCTGTGTGAAACACTGCAAGAAAATTTCGAGTTAAAAATGCAAAGATGTAATCAACAAAATGTAATAATATCAGTTTTACATATGAGTATTAACTTTCACACATTTTTTTTTTACTTTTTTTTTTTTTTTAATTTAAAATACATAAGATTAAGAAGGGGGACTGTGTACAGGGGGCCCAGAGGCCCTAGCTCCAGGTTCCCATTTTCTACTAAGGGGGGAAACACCTCCCCTCAGAGTGATTTTTATCAAGGGGGTCCACGGAATGCAATTTCTACCGAGGGGGAATGTCCAGCCCCATTGGTGGACATGTTGGTTTTAGGTCAAACTGACAAAACGAGCAAAGGAAATTTGAACCAAATCATGTGACCCACATATTCCCAACAGACTAATCTATGATAATGATAACAGAATTGGGTGCAAAATTCTTTCTCATGCCTTATACAAGAGACTAAAGAGTACATATCTTGTGGTGCACATTGCCTGTTTAAAAGATTACTGTGATTCACCAAACTTTGAACGTGAAATTAAAAAAAAAAAAAAAACAAAAAAGCAAAAAAGCAGATGGCTGTAATAGCTATACACAGAAACACTGTGGCCGCTAACATTAGGCTCTCAGCCTCTGACTACATGCTAATTTGGAGATCTCCCCCCCTGTTAGCTTTTCTACAAGATTTCTCATCTGTAAAAGCTGAGTTGCACTCAAAAACCTCTGCCTGAAGGTATTACTACTGCAATAAATGACATTTTGGCTGGTCATTTTTTACTGCATAAAATATAATAATTAGCTGTTACTTAGTTTTAAATTCTTTTCCATTTTGCATCAAATCACTGAGAAATGTATTGAAAAAAAGAACCAGCCTCCTAGGACAAATTAATGGGCACTGATTTTTATCCCAGAACACACAAGAATGAAAGTCTGGCTCTTAATTAAATTTCACAAATCAAAAGCAGGCTACTTCATACATTTCCAGAACATTTCTGAATGGGAATGTTTACAGCAACCAACATGAAATTGCCCAGTGCTTCCACATTGCTCTACATTAAAGTGTGCATCCCACTTAGTAAATGTCCTACTCTCCTCTGGCTCTCTACTCTCTCTTTCTCCTTCCCTTTTGGGAAAGATGACACAGGGCTTGGCGGGGAAAAATGATTAAGCAGTGCCGAGGCCTGCAGGGGAGAGATAGTCCAGCAAGTTTCATCACAGCTCTTAGGAATCTTCAGGCAATGAGAAACAGATCAAGCAGACCAAGGTTTAAACAAATTTTCAGACATTTTGAATTATTTATTTATTTATTTTCCATGTTTATGTATTATTTTTCACATTTTGAGATTTAATAGGATATTGCATTGCATGAAGCACGCTGTTACGGCAACAGTGCATACTCAATGAAGGCTTAAGTTATGGGTTTAACAATATCACGGTTGTGATATTGCTTTTGTATAACAGTTGAATTAACAAGAATTTAATACTCAGTAACTTACATTTTAGACACAGTGTTGCCAGTTACTTTGGTGAATTTTTCTTCGTCAAAATAAATAAATAAAAAAGTCAGCATGAATGAATCAGTGTTTGAATTAAGTGCATGATTCAATGAAACTATGGCTGCATCCGAAGTCGCATACTCTCGAGTACTTTGAATATGTAATTACTTCACAACCACTAAAAAAGTATTTTCTATATAGTATGAATGTGTGTAGTATTAATATAATCTGGACGTACTACATTCACCATATTGTCCTTATCACTTGATCTACCAGCGTCAGTTACGTCACTTCACTGCCATTCACAAATCCTCTCCTGTGGCCTCACGGGAATAGTAAAGTGTCCATCGTATGTACACTTCAGAATCTCGGACATACTTCTTTTGTCACATACTATTTTTCACCTACTATATAGTAGGGAAGTATGTGATTTCGGATGCAGTCTACTGTATGTTCATTTGTTTCAGTTCCTGAATGAATAGGTGTTTTGAACGAATCAATTGAATGATTCATTGACTCACTCACTCACTAAAGACAGTCACTTTTCGGCATCTACTGGCGTAACGATGTAACCTGCAGAAAGTCACCAAAAATCCCCACCACTAATGCAAGAACTGGACAAAATATATCATACTTTACATTTTTAATATATTTATTTTCATAATATATTAATAATATATATTATAAAGATAACAAACCCATTAGCAAAGTGGTATGACTGCATTATTTGAATCCGTTCTTTCTACATATTCTAAAAACATTGGTAAAAAATTAATAAATTAAAATTGCTCTTGATGTATTTTTGTCTCGTCTCTGTTAACGCTGAAAAACAAAGCTTCATCAAGAAACATTTTGGTTTGCAATTTCATGACGATTTCAAAACAAGACATAAAGTCTGAACCCACAGGCTCAATTAAAGTAGTTCAAAGTTTTAAATGCCAAAAACAGCTGCTCAGTTTCATCCCAAACCAAACTCCAAGCATGCTTTCTCCCCAAACGAATCCACACAAGCTGTCCTCACATCTATAAAATATCAAAGTCGATGACGAGACTTCAGCCTTCCCACACTTCTCACATGGGGTGCTGGGGCGCTAGAAACGGAAACCCCTTGAACCCGAGGCCATACCCAGCTGTCATGTCATGTGCCATTCTAGACTGGCCGGCCCTCTGTGAATAATCCCATCCTGGAATGCATGGAGAATTCAGATGCCACGCTCGTGGCACGCCAGCCACGCATGAGGTCCTATGGTTCATGAGGCTGGGAGACTTGGCATGGAGATTGGCTGAGGTACAGTTTTGTCTGGAGGGAGCAGGTGTTGCAGTGGGGGGGTCAATTGGAGGGTTTCAAATGCTGCAACCCCCTCCATCCACACGCCTGCCTGATTCCGAGAACAGGTGCGACGGGGCACAAAGGGTTCAGTGCAAAATCCGAGATTAGAAGAGGCTTTAATACAGATTTTTATTATCAACACCAAGTGACGGCCCGGCTGTGAGACCATGAGGATGTTTTTACAACCCTACACAAACACTGTACAGTGTCCCCTTTGGAGCCTCAGCCAAAGAACGGCCGTGCCAGCTTGGATGCCTCTTTGTAAGCAATAACCAGATGGATTCTCTTTAGAGACAAGGGCATGTTATCCGTGCAGACCTGCAGAGCTCTTATCGTACAGTAAATTCTGCTCACCATGAGGACGATTCAAACATTTTTAATTGACTTTATCACCTGGCCCGACTGTCAAGTCCACTTGGACTCCATGAACATGGCAGAAAGAGAAAGAATGAGAAAACATCTGCTTGTCCTGAGAACATAACTTACTGTTTGTTTTGATGCCAAGGACCCCAAAATATGATGACCTCCATCCTAAAATATAATATAATTCCAGGTATAAAGAATAATTTATACAGATTTATACTATATATTTTCACTGTATAGCCAAAGCAAGTTATTAAAATATTATCTGGAGAATATTACTTTGTAAATATTTACAGTAATGTTATAATGTTAGATGTATAATTTAAAAAAAAATGTATAAATGTATAGATGTATAAATAATAATAATAATATATATATATATATATATATATATAATATTTTTATAATTAATATTTTACATTTTTATTTTTCATTTTAATGTTCCTTTTTTAAAGTTTTTGTAAACTTTTCTTTCTTTTTTAAGTTTTTCATCTAATATTTCTATTAAATTTTATTTTAACTTCATTTCAATTACTGAAAACAATTCTTAATTTTTAGTTTTAGTTAAATAAGGTAATTGTTAAACAAGGAATGCGAATAGAATAAAACAATTGTGATTAATATCATGATTTTCAACCAGCCTTCATAAAGCATAATATCAAATATCAAACAGTAAATGTGTTAAAATACTGTTAAACATTCAGTATTTAATTAAAACCTTAAGTTAAAATGTTAACAACCCTAAAAACCTTTTTTTTCCTCTCTCAATTTTTCCATAAGCCCTTAAGCCATCCCTGCAGACACCTGTTAGAAAACCCCTGCAGCTTTTTTGCCATGAAAATGATTAACAAAAATTTCTTTTTTTCTTTTTTTTTTAAGAGTCAAACATGTGTTCAAGAGAACAGAATCCTCGCCTCTGGGATAACTAGTGCAAAATAGAAATGGAAATGCTGTTATTCAGGTCTGTGTGATACTATTTACATCTTTCACACACTCAGAAGCTTCAGAGAAAACCATTTCTTGGAAAGAAAAATTGAAGAATACATCCTGAAACCTGATTAGTTAGACTCCATTACTACTATCTGTTATTATTTTCAGAGGAAGAAATAATCAGTTTCTTAGCCACTAACAGTTCAGGTAATTCATTTCTCACATGTTTTCGCAGCATGTGAGGTTTCGTACGGGCCCCTGTGTTGGTTTATCTCCAGATCCTGAGGTGAACCTAATCAGGTGCTGAGGCAGGGGACTATGTGTCATGACAAAGTGAAATAATTGGATCTTTGATTTAAGAGCTGCATGAAAAACTAATTGCATGAGTTTGTCATTACCTCTCCTCTTGTTTGCTTCCTACGGCACCGATCTTCCCCACAACTCCTAGAGAGTTGTAAAGAAACAGAAACTCGTTGTCTGCCCCTTTGCGAAACCACAGTTGCTTTTATTGCCTATTGAAGCCTTGGTGACCACAGGCAAACAGCTCTGAATGAAAAGGGCAAAAAGCAATTATTCGATTTAAGATGGCATTTGGATACACAACGGCCAAATGAGCATTGATTAGGGGAGAGAAAGGCCGATCTCGAAGTATAAAAGGAGAGCTGCTGACAAGTCTAAGCCCACAGAGTAAATAGGTGAGGTCCCGCTTCAAACACTGCTCTCTGTTTTCTTGCATCCTGCTGACATTTTGCCCACCTCTGCACTGGAAGTGAGAAATAATCTGGACCAATCGATTCACTGTTAGCGCTGTAGTTTTGCCTTTCGTCAGCTGGGAAACAAGAAAAACTCGAGTGCTGGAAAGAAGTCCTTTCAACGGGTACATCAATACATGCTATAAGAACGTTCTGTTTCACTCTATGTTTTTCCTCTTTCACTCCGTCTCTTTTTCACACTCTTGTTCCTGTTTACTGACAGGCACCTCATCAGCACTGCAAAATGCAACAGGAATCAATACAATCTGTACACCTGAGAAAAGACTCTTATTCTGATTTCTTCCCAACCTGAACAATGTGACACTCAAAACAAGCAGCTTTATCTGAAAGTGTGTTTGCATCATCAAGGGATAAACACGAGGCATTTTCACACACGAAACACGTTAAATTGCACTGAAACTGCCTTTTCCAGGTGCCACATTTGCCATTCACACACAAGACAGTTTTCCTTCTTTTATACGTATTACCAGTGTTGGGGGTAATGCATTACAAGCAACATAAGTAATGTAGTCAGATAACTTTTTCCAAGTAACTAGTAACACGTTACTTTTAAGTTTACAACAAAATATCTGAGCTACTTTTTCAAAAAAGTAATGTTTAATCTCACTTTATTACTTTCCATAAAAAGTAGGTAGCAGTCTCTCTAAATGTCAATTCTTGTGTCAGAACTAGTAGCTAGCAATAGCACATATTAGCATGTTATCATATACTCTATGGTACCATAGTCATAATGTAGCCTTTCACAACCTAAGCACAAGCTCTACTCTTCTGCACAATGGTAACTACAAAAACTCCAACATAACAAAAACTCTCCTGATTGCAGTCTCATGCAATGCATGCTGGGAACTAAAAATCCACAGTCCGGAAAAATGATCTATGGAGTCCCAATTTATAAAAAGTAATTAACTTCCACTTTAAAGTTGAACAACTTTAAGTGGATTTAATGTAATGAAATTAAGTTGCGACAAAAGTTCAAGAATTGTTGCTTTACATCATTTAAATAAGGTCAAATTAACAAGCATATATTGCTACATTTATAATCAGGGCTTGACATTAACTTTTTTTGCTCACCAGACACTGTGGCTAGTGTTTTCCAAATTTACTAGCCACTCAGCATTTTCACTGGCCACAAATTTGATATCGATACAATGGGGAAAAACTGCCATATAGATATTTTTAATATTATCTCATAATTTGGCAGCAGGTACATTAGGCTGCTGTCAATTTAAATCCTGACGCACGGACCTATTATACTGTTTTCTTTCTCAACGGTTTACGTTCACTTAAAATATAACTGACTTTGTTTACATGAATACTTGCAAAGTCTTGACATTATTTTGTGTGTATTTGACTGTTTAAGTGCAATTTAGTACTCAATTTAGTACTGAGAGGTGGCTTTATGTGCGCGCACTTTGGGTGTGAGAACAAAATCTGAGGAATGAGTAAAATTATGCGCAATCCCACGCCGAAATTTAAGCCCTGTAACACAACAATATTCATCTGGAGCAAATGAAACAAGTGAGTGAGGGGAGGCGGGTTTGTGTTTCAGAAAGATGAGAGAGCGAGAAAGCGCAGGTGGTATCGTGTATATATTCTGTGAAAAATGAGTACTGGAAGCACTTCAGATATTTCAGTATCTATATGTATCGAAAAATCTATATATTTGACAACAATACATTGCACTTAGTTTATTATTTCAGATGCCTGTTTTTAAAAGACCACAATTGAAAAATGTAAATATTATATATAAAATTCAACCTGCCAAAGTGGCTAGTAGGACTGACTGTGTTACACGCCGCTGCTGTAATCCACCCACATTTGGCGGGTGTTAATGTCAAGCCCTGTTTATAATTATGGATAACATGAACAACTGTTGCCCAGATAAGACACAAGACTAAAGTACTTGGTGGAACAAACAGGATATCCTGTTTACTAACAGAAACTAACTTTGGATAAAGATATGTTAGAGGGGAAACATTATTGCTCCATGCCTGTCAGACTGCTTTTGTCAGACCAGAGCCACAGACGGCAAGCCAGGTGGTAGAGATAGTCTGGCACAACGGGTCATGCCAACACACAGGGGGCCTGTTTATGAGGGCCATGCCAGGACTTTTAGTCTGACCGCATGCCTGGCACTCTTTCCTATGCATGTGGCAGCTAGTCCCTACAGGGCGGTGTGTATTAGGCTGGCACATAAATGGGGGGGGGGACATGGTACAAGGACAACCGCCGAGGGCACGGCTGATGCAGAACGCTGGGATGTTTGGAGCGCCGCCACACAGGGGTTTTGGAAGCAGCAGGTATACTTGATCGAATCTTGATCCTCCTGCTGTGGCAGAACAGCATCATGGGAAAGAAAACTAGGATTGTGGGTGTGCATGTGTTTGTCTGCACATGCCTGACATGTGCTTCCTGCTGCGATTGATTTGTGTGCATATACATAAATGTGATTTGAGTTACAAGAGTCCTAAGGGAACATCACAATGCCAGGGAAGCATCCTCAGTTCTCTTTTGTTGGCTCTATCTTCAACATATTGTCAGATAATAGCATTTCCTGCTTCTCAATGCCACCCAAACACGCTAGCAGAGTGTTGACCCGCTTAATGAATTCACTGGACCGGCTTAATTGACTGTCTTGTTACATGAAGCTAACTTGCGTTGGATGCAGGCAACCTTGCTTTTGTTCTCCATTACACCGCTGTTAAAGACATGGGTGAAAAGAAGGGATTCTGGAATCATTCTGTTTGACGTGAGTAAGGAAGGGTAAGAGGGAGAGACAGACAGGAAGACAGAACCTATTAACTATCTTTGCCCAATACCAACACATTAAGGTTTAAAGGAATGACCTGCCATTAAAGTCAACATGAAGTCAAAGCTGATGAAATTAATTTACAAATTAATAAATAATTTCTTGACATTTTCTACATTTGTACAAATACTGATTATGAATGTTGACTGTAAAACATATTTTAAAAATATTTTTTCTAGTTTTTTATGAGTAACTACAAACCGATATTTGGTCCCAAACTAGCTACTATGGATGGATGGATGGATGGAATGACCAACAGATAGAATGATAGAACAATATATAGACAGATAGAACGATAGACAGAAGGATAGATAGAATGATAGATAGATAGATTTACAAATTAATAAATTATTTCATTACATTTTCTACATTTTTACAAATACTTACTAGCTACTACGGATGGATGGATGGATGGATGGAAAAAACTACAGAGATAGATAGAATGACCAACAGACAGAATGACAGATAGATAGAAAGACAGAAAGATAGAATGAATGATCGATAGATAGAACGAACAATCGATAGATAGAACGAATGAACTATCGATAGATAAAAAACAATCGATAGAATAAACGAACAAACAAACGAAAGAACCATTCGATCAATAGATAGAATGAACAATTGATAGATAAAACAAACAAACGATCGACAGAACGAACGAATGAACGAACGAATGAACAATCGATAGAACGAACGCACAAACGATTGATAGATCGTTCGTTCTATCGATCATTCGTTCTATCGACTGTTCGTTCATTTTATCTATTGGACGAACGAACGATCGATAGATAAAACGAACAATCGATAGATAAAACAAACGAATGATCGATAGAACGAACAAATGAACGATCGATAGATAGAATGAACGATTGATAGATAGAACAAACGATAGCACGAACGAATGATCGATCGTTCGTTTTATCTAGCGATCATTCGTTCTATTGATTGTTCGTTCGACAGACAGACAGATAGAAAGAAAGAAAGAAAAAAGAAAGAAAGAAAGAAAGAAAGAAACCGCTTTCCTTGTTCTCTGACTTTACCGACATGGCAGTACATTTCACAATGTTATCCCGTTGCACAATATCTATGGTTTGTTTTAGCAAGCTTGCATTCAGGTCTGGCTCCATTCTACAATGGAATGCCCACTTTTCACGATCAATCAAGTCCCGTCCTACATTTTTAACTTGTTGGATATCCTGTTTCACCCAAAAATATATCATGTTACAGAAGTAAAATAGATTTCAAATGGCTTTTCATGTTGACTTTAAGTACATTACAAAACTGAGTCTCTACTGAAAAGGTGAAACTTTGATTGATTTCTTGCAGTCCAGGATCTGCAGGGGGGCTGCTTCAGAAGTGCCTACACACTAGGGGCTCGTTCCACCATTCAGCTTCTAACACACACACACAGACACACACACAGTGGCCGGTGCCAGTAACACTTTTGCTTCGTCAGTAAACAGTCGACCGTCCTTGTCACTAAAATGTTTATGTTGTTGGCGCAGGCCTGCGGGGCTGGCAGCGAGGGCCTGGACTGACTGAGAATGGACTCAGAAGCTCCCAGAGACACACAAATAATGACAAAGTGCAGAGAGAATAATTGGTGACACTTTACTTGATCCTGCTGTATCGTAAAGCATGTACTCTGGTGTCACACTGTAAACACTGAGCAGATATGTTTCGCATGTTCAACAATAAATCAGCCAATAGAATCCCACAGACTTACATTTAAGAGTGCTTTAAAGGTGCTGTATGTAATTTTTTGACTGTACTAAAACATTAAAATATCATAATATATTTACAGATATTTAGGAAACATGCTAAGTTCACATACTCATTTCTCTGAAAAACAATAATACAGCCAGTTATTCTACTTTGAAACGTGTCAGAATGTCTGTTTTTGTTTTGGTCTGTGTGATCCCGCCCACTGCCAATTTGCCCAACAGTATTTCGACATCCTGGGTTTCCACTTGGTGGTATTGTAGCCACGAAAGCCAGCAAACAAACTGGGTCAGAGATCGCAGATTCTACCCGACCTAAAAAGCCTCGACAACCATCTAAAAATCACTATGAACGTGAGCATATTAAAAGGCGGATACATCAGCTCATCAAGTTACAGTATGTAAGTCTCCTCACCTTCCACTGTCAATTGCGCTCGCTCCTGTTGAGTGTCCTCAATCTGGCAACCCGCGTGAGCATCAAGTCTGAGGAGGAGGGGGTGGGGGAAACTACTTTCTACTACTACTCACAATATTTTGAATTTGGACTGCAGTACCCATTTCAATGGCTAGCTGTCAATATTACATACTGCACCTTTAACTTTACTTAAGGATTAAATAGTGATGAATTTGCAGTTATTAGTTTTATCTTTTGCAGGACCACACAGATTTTTTAAGAGTGCGCCCATAGGTACTTTCGCCTATGACCTTTCCAACGTGATTGTCATGCATGGTGCATCGCAGAGCTAGTGCAAGATGAGCATTTGTGGTTAAAAAGTATATATTTTTTATTTTTATTTATTTATTTTTTTTTTAGAAAATGGCCAGTCGTTTCACTAGACAAGACCCTTATTCCTCGGCTTGGATCATGTAGAGCCCTTTGAAGCTGCATTGAAACTGCAATTTGGACTTTCAACCCCTTGTACCCCAGTGATGTCCACTATATGGAGAAAAATCCTGGAATGTTTTCCTCAAAAACCTTAATTTCTTTTCGACTGAAGAAAGAAAGACATAAACATCTTGACATGGGGGTGAGTAAATTATCAGGAAATTTGAATTCTGAAGTGAACTAATCCTTTAATTGTCATGAAAGTAACAATGCAAAAGGTCCTAAAAACTTTATTTAGGCAAAATATAATTTCTTTTCTTTTCTTTTCTTTTCATATGGGATGACCTAGACATGTTCTTGACATATTTTGTTAGTTTCACCCAGTAGAGATGCCTAAAGAAAAGTTTATCTTCATGGCGAACAAACAGACCTCTTATTTTCACTCTTCATTTCACTCTTCTTCCCCCCCTCTCTCTCCTTCTCTTTCTCATGCTCTCTCATTCACTCCTCCTCTCTCTCCTTAAGATGACATGCAATCTCAGTCAAGCCGATAAAAGGATGAGACGGGCTATCCTGCATTCCTCACACAAATCTGCTGTAATCCACATACTGTTGTTATTTTCCTCCCCTTTAATCTCAAGTCCTTTCTTTTCATCCTCCTTGTGTTCTTTTCCTTCTTTAGGGTTTGATAGTGGGTGCACAGAGATGAAAGAAAACAGAAAAACTAGACATAAAGCACCACAAACAAAGTCTCACTTTCTTGCCTTGTCAGATGTCATTTCCAGTCAGTCTGTCTGTCTGTCTGTCTGGCCTTCTGAATTCATCTAGCTCTCGTGTTTGGTGGTAGCTACTGCCAGGGGTCGGGTTTGTTGCAGATGCGTTACATCAGATGAAGATGCAGGCAAATCCCGAGCCGACCCCCCATTTGCACCATTAGGGACGAACAGATGAAACGGGGATTACACCCTCCTTATTAAAACCAACAGAATGAGGACCAGTACAACCATATGTGTCACAACCAGTGTAATCGCATTTGATCAGAATGAGATACTCGACAGAACAACAACAACAAAAAAACACTAAAGACAGCCTCATTTGATGGTATAACATCTGTCAAGGCCCAAACAATAATGCTCCATAATGCCAGCACGTTTGTATACCAATTTGACAGGCTTTTGTTGTTGTTTGTGCTCAAATGGATACGGCAGACAGAAAGGCCGAGCAAATGCACAGAGACGAGTTCTCATATTTCAGCTTTCGTTATGTTTCTGTCCTCATTTTTCTGTCCTTTCACATTAAATATGCTTCAGAGGCTTCTTGTCGACGTTGCGTTTCGCTGTTGGAGTCATTAGAGCAGCGGCGGAGATCAAACGTTGCACAAAGTCAGACAACATTACCTTCGGCATAACCAGAAAAAAAAAAAAACCTGAAACAAATGAAAACCGCATTCGAAGCTCTCCGGGCCTTTAAAACTACAACCGCATACACCTGTAGATTCAGGGAAGGAATGCCGCACGGGGGCACGACACCGGAGACGGGACTGCTGCGAGCAGTGAAGGGCGTGTCAGAGCTGTCAGCGAGCACTTTGATAGGTCGAACATGATGCTTGTCAGCATCTGCAGCCATTCGTGCACTGCACAGCAGGAGAGGCGAGGAGACGCTGTCTGCCGTTTGTAATGGATCTTACCTTTCAGCCTGACAAACAGAATGCACACTTGCAGTGTGGAGGAAGAGGCTTTCTGACAGCATTGAGAGTTCTGGCATGGGAACTGTGACTCAGGTGCACTACTGCTGTAGAGTTCCAGCTAAATCAGCGGTATATGTCGGTTGACTGACATCTACATGCAATGATATAGACGTGTAAGAATGACTTTAATACGATAAAGGTGCTGTAAGGGATTTCAGCCAAATTGTTTACCTCAACCACATGACATCTCTAAAACAAAAAACTCTGCCCTCTAAAGTCATGTCAGCCAATATGATAGCAGTTAATTCAAAGGAGTCTGTTTGCATCTTTCTCCACTGACGGTCATTTCAAAACCATGAAATTTATTTATTTATTTATTTTTTCTAAAAATATTGGTGACCTGTTCTGCACTACACATATTTTTATCCAATTAGATCCCCCTCATACAACCTACAACAGCAAACAACTAAATAGAAAGCATCAAATCATGGATCATGTTTATGATTTAACTTAAGCCTATTTCTTGTATATGTGTGTGTGTATATATATATATATATATATATATAAATTATAATTTATTTACTTATTTATTAAAGTCGATATTAAACTCAAAACCGATGCAATTTACTTCAAATATATAAATAATAACATAAATAAGTTAATGAAATTTTCCACATTACTGATCAAAATTCAAATATTTTTTCTTTAGTTATTTTATGAGTAACCGCAGACCAACATTTGGTCCCAAACTATTGCTACTACTTAGTGACAGAATATTATTATAAATATTATATTATATTTATTAAAATTATAAATATATATATATATATATATATATATATATATATATATATATAGAAATAATAAATACAAAAACTGCAAATATTTTAAAAACTGCAGATTTTATCACTCTTAAAAACCATTTTCCTCTATCTGCTGCAAAATCCGAATGCACAATATTTTTTACTAACAGCCAGAGGGCATTTCTGATTGGTTAGTTTTCTGACTAGCACAGATACATGGCAACCATGCACACATACAAATACACATGCAAACAAAACAATAACCTACAGAAAAATCTGCCCTAGCTTTTGTAAGGCAAAAGAAATGTGATTCATATAATATACAGAATAAAATATTGTACCTGATCAATAATTAAACACTTCGCATTCATGTAACATACACTATAACTTTCATATATACAAAACTGCAAATGCTGTTAAAAAAAAAAAGTTAATTATATGAAATATTTAATTTCATACCTTGATTTGGTCATCGGATGAATCGAAAGCATCATGAAGAGCAAAAGAAAAAGAGAAAAAAAGACACATTAGAACATTTCAGTATCTGTGCTCCTCCAAAAAGTTTCAATATAACACTTGACATGATTTTCCTGAAAACAAAGCCCACACACATCATTACACCACACAGAAATCCTAATACGCTACTCCTGCTTAAGGGCTGCAGTGAAAATATTAACCGCATCTGTTTCAAAGGCATCACGCCATTCATTTTGACTTGTGTCAAAGCGAGCTATCTGTGATTAATTTTGCTCTGAAAAAGCCAGCGTTTAATTACATTTTTTCCCAATGTCAGTCCCTATTCATCTGCATTGTGAAATCTGATCTACAGCCCCCCTTTGTACGCCCGGGGTCTGGATGTCTCTGCGCAGTCACCGTTTTACTAATGTGGCTGCTTTCGGATAGTGTGATGCACTGCTCAGGTTTTTTCAAATCCATTGAAAATCGCCTTTCCTGATCGTCTCTCTCCTTCATAGATCAAGGAGATGTCCTCGAGATAGCACCCTTTGGCTGCCAAGACTCCCGGCTCAAATAACTCTCTCTGATAGCTGTTTTTGCACCGGGTTTCATTAAATATCCAACCGCGGTACACAGACACATGGATGCACATTCGAAAACTGATATGCGGCTAATCTGAGGAGACAAATCGCTAGGGCAAACAGTGTGTTAGAAAAGAAAAGAAACATAAAAATAACATTTAACAATGACACCAGATGCTTGTCCACCTCCAACACAACACCAGACATTTCATTATCCTATAGCAAAGTTTTGCTCAAGGCAAGAGAAATGATAAATGGCACAGTCGGGCCTCGTGATATAGCCTTACGGCTTTTACACTGCCTGTGAACAGATGTGGACAACATTTCTGATAATGCAAGCCTGAAGGGACGAGATACAAACAGCCAAACAAACCAGACCAATGTACATATGAAATGGACATAGCGTTCAACATATATATATATATATATATATATATATAAACAGTATCTATCTCTCTCTCCAGCATTATCTTTCTAATACATTCCTAATACACTGCTCGGCTCTGCACTGTTTGGAAAGCTCACAACTGACAGCTATTTGAAGGATTCTCTGCTAGTTTGCTATAACTACAGAGAGAGGCGCACCAGGTTACAAGAGAGACTTCAGTAACAGTCTGTGCCAGTGTCAACCACAACAGTCTAACGATCAAATAGCATCATCCAGTTTTAAAGAGCCCTACAACACCATAGAAGCAGCAGCCCGTCTGATTACACACATCAAAAGGATCATTCCAGGCAGATCTATTGTCAGATCCACTTGGGACTTTGGATGGGAATCAGTCTTTTCTTTTTTTCGGTGGGGAATCAAAATTGACTTGTGATCTATGCTTATTAGCCAGTGATACAGGGAATACTGCAGATAATAGATCATTGCTCAGGTACCCAACAAAGAGGAGAGCATTTAAAAGGACAAGATCAATATGTGCATATGTACATGTAGACCCAGATTTTGGATTATCAGCATACAGACAGTCTGACCAACTTAAATACACTATGAAATTAATTAATATTAAAAATGGATGCATTATATTGATCAAAACATTCTATTTATCCTGAAAAAAATGTATTAGTTTTCAAAATTTAGATTTTTAAAGGATAATGTGACACTGAAGACTGGAGTAATAATGCTGAAAATTCAGCTTTGCATCACAGGAATAAACAAGAAGCTAAAGTTTGAAGACAAACTTTGATGTTGGCTTGAGAAAGCGTTGATGGGCAGCCTGAGTCAAAAGAGCCGACGCACACATCTGTTCGGTGTTCCGAATAAATTACATTTTTAAATATATTAAATCAGAAAACAGTTATTTAAAATTGTAATAATATATGAAAATATTGCTGTTTTTACATATTTGATATATTTGAGATGTAAAGTATATTACTTTTTAAACAATTACTACAGTAAAATAGATTTATTTGTATACATATTTATACACATTTTACATACATTATTTAATCATTTAAAATGTATTAGCTTCTTTTTGTTAAGTGTTTTTCATTTAAAGTGTACTCACGCTATTAAAGGTGCAGTACACTGAAAATAAAAAGATTTTTGCTGCTTGTTCAAATTGCTTAATTAAAATGAGCTAAAGCATCACAATTGTTATACATTTTGTTCTAACTTAATTTGATTGTGTTCAGTCCACTTAAATATATATATATATATATGTATATATAATTGAAGTTAGTTCCCAACATGCTTTGCATATGGCTCAATCAAGAGTGAGTAAATGTTGAAATTAAGTGTTATTTTATGTATTTTTGTGTTCTATTGCTAGCTAAAAGTTTGTTAACAAGCTAGTACAGTCTTATAATTTAGTTGTGTGACACTAAAATATATGAAATTTAATTGGATGAATGAATATATGAAATTGAAAGCCTGAATCATGTCAGGGAGCCATATAAAATTCACTTTGAGTCTACTTATTTGGGTCACTTAAAATGACTTCAATCACTTGAAGTTACATGAACAAATTATGTTTATTTAACTTAACTGATTCATGTGGGACCAATGTACTAAATTAAATCATGTAAATCCAACAAACCTTTTTTTTTAGTGTCGATTTCTGAAAAACGCTGTTGAAAGTTGATCGGACCGAGCACCACAACAAACTTGTAGGGGGCGTGTCCACTCACAATGGGGTAACACTGGTTTTGAGTGTGTGCTGCTGGCGACTAACAACGAACTCTTGCTTGTATATACTCATGTACTCTTAATGTTTTGTTCTTCCTTGTCATTTGTACGTCATCTTCGCTTTATTTTTTCCACGAAGCTTTATTTTGCTTTACTTCTGCTATGATAAAGAGACATTTCCTCTTGCATTGCAGGTTCGAGCATTTTGAGGGCAAAGCAATGAAGGGAGGAGTGTGTTTGTTTCGGTTGATTTCAAATATCAACAGTGTTCAATAATGATTCTAAAAATGGCTTGTAGCACCTTTAAAATTTGATTTATTAATGAGTTAATGAGTTATTAATCATCCATCTGACTGGGCCTTGTAATGTTCACAAGTGTGAGGTGCATTTCTGTGCACCAGAGGGTCAGTGAACAGACTGTAGGCTGGACGCCTCATAAAGCACACTGTGTGTTTCAGCGCTCAAAGTGATGCTGGGAAGGTCATGCCAAAGTTATTTCAGCCACTTAGTCTGGGTTAATTAAGGCAGTTCTTCTCTCCAAGGGAGAAACTTTTTTAATTAAGGAATTATGAAACAGCAAAGATGTCTACAGGAAGTCTGCTGAACTAAGAACAATACAAAGGTAAAACACAGCTTGATATGAAAATGCAGCAGAGTTATAAAATAAGAAGAACGACAAAACAAAAGAAAGGATTATATATTTGCCTTCTCAGATTAGTGCTGTAGCTAGCTCTCACTTTACCAGATTTCAGCTGGCATTAAATAAGGATTAAGCTCTGCTTACTGTATTCAACTGTGTAAAAAACAACACTGTTTTCTTGAACCAAAAGACGTGGAGTCAAAAGAACAGGGTGAAAACTGAAAACTTTAGTGTTGTTTGCCATCCGCTGGAGCAACAGCATGAGGCCAATACAACACAACCACAAATGTCCTCATTAAAAAATATATGAATCTTTTATGGGTTGGAGTTAATGAGCGTGTAATGTGGCCTGTGATCACTGAAGCTAATGAGAGAAAGGTAACGGTAAATATGATACCAAGGACAAAACAATTTGGCTTCATGCATGTAGTTCTGTCATTTCAGATTGATTTAATTCCTAATGTATCTTTATAAATTAACACAAAACTTAACAATATAAATTGTTTTTTGAACATAGTCATGAAATACTACATGGTCTAAAAATTCTTGAAGATATTCATGAAACAATACACTATGGGCCAGACTTACTAAACAGGGCAAATTACCTTGAGAGAATACCAAAAAAGTGCCAATTGGGAGTGGAATTTCTGCACGTGATACTGACGATGTGCAAATTAAAGAACACAGACGTAACCGGATCATTTCCATAATGACCAATGCAATCTACCAAGAGCAGCGCAAATTAGCATCTGGTTTAAGACATGCTTTTTATGGGCGGTAAATAATGGTGCAAATACCAGTAAATTGACTAGCGCAAACCTTAGTAAATCACCTTGCATGATTCATTTAAATACTCTCCTCCCATAAATTTTACATCTGGAAGGGAATCTCCTACAAATGCATATGCAATAAGGTCAGCCGCAAAAATAACCCTGTCCATGCGAATTTTTCACTGTGTCTTTTTAGTAAATCTTGACAGTAGTTTTTTAACGCCAAAAGAGGGTTTGCTGTCTAAGAAAATGGATACAGCAGCACCCATATATTCTTGTTGAGCATTTCACGAGTTCACACTTCTAATCACAAATAATCAGATTTAGTATAAAATGCATATTTGGACAGGGCTCTGAGCTCGGAAATTTGGCCCAGAGTACTACCCCCACCCCCAAAATGAGTAATTAGGGTGGTGGAGGGATGCTGGAAAAACTGTTGTGGAACATAGGTAAGTCGGCTCTTTATATAAACCTCTTCACGTGCTGATTGGGTAGATTATCTGAACGTAGATTATCTGAAAACATAATTTAATTTAAAAAATATTGCCATTAATAGAGTTGGTCCTACCAAACAGCTCCTATTCTTTTGGGAAGACTCTTCAGCATATATCGGAATGTGGTTGCATGGATTGGGCATTCTAGTTCATCCTAAAGGTGTTCAAAAGAGGTTCAAGTGTGGGCTTTGTGCAGAGCCATAAAATTCATCCATACCAGACTCATTAAGCCATTTCTAGATGGACCTTGCTATGTTCACAGGGCAGAAAAGGGTCATTTCCAAATGATTTCCACAAAATTGAAAGCACTGAATACTCTATAATGACATTGTATGCCATAGCATTAAGATTTATCTTTACTAAAATTAAGAGGACCAACCGAAGGGTGCCTGCATACTTTCAGCCATGTACTGTATTTTGAGAGAGAGATGACATGAGAAATTGGAAAAGAAATAGGAATAAATCAAAACTATCACAACCCGGTGAAGGATATTCAGCTTTAATCACAAAAGCACATTAATCATATTCCTGTGGGAGAAATATCCAGGGAAGGGTTCAAATAATTCATCTGAAATGATTCTCGAGTTACGCATTTACCATTTCCAGTCAAAAAAGATTCTTTTTCGCATACTTAAAAAACGACAAAACCACGTTTTGAGCGTGAGACTGAACAGGACCCTACCAGAGAGCTTTTTCCTAGGCTAGTCTTTGTCCACATGTAAATGATGACTTAATGGATTTTAGCCTCAGCAAACAGAAATTAAACCATACCTTATGCAGCATGTCTTGGATAATTGCGCAACGACTCATTCAGTCAAGGGACAAATTGACACTCAGCAATGTGAATCAATGAGCATGCATCTTTATTGGGGAGCGGGGGGTCGTTAATCCATTCTGAAGTCAGAAATGGTGGACGGACGTGCCCGGGCCTGATCTATTTGGCTGTTAATCTGCCCTTCAGATGTTATGCATGGACAGTGCTTTTCTATTGGCTTTTAATTACCTGTGTGAGAAAGTCCATTTCTATGGGAATTGATTATACATTAAGCTCTCTTTCTTCAAAACACAAAGGGGTAAAAGGTGGGACACCACACACGGCTTCATTTGAAAGAGATAAAAAGTTATTTCTCTACAGGTTTTAGCCTTTTTAAAGCAGAGATGACATTATTTTAGGAAGGTGAGATGCAAAGAGATGCACAATTCAGAATTTATGAATTGCAATTCAAATCATGAGTGTGAATTTGAACTAAATTGGAACAAGAACTTGAACTGGAATTCAAAGAAATCACAGTTACATGAATTTATTTGAAATTGATTTACATTTATTCATTTAGCAGATGCTTTTATCCAAAGTGACTCACAATTGAGGAATACAACAAGCGATTCATCTAAAGAGGCAATAATGAGAAGTGCTATTAATACAAAGTATCAGGCATCATTCAGGATTGTACAAGTACAAACTCCATTCAACTTGAGGAATTTCAATTCAATACTGAATGGTGTGCAACCCTGCAAAGAGAATTGATAGTTTTTAATCATATCTGCTTTATTTAATACACTACCGTTTAAAAGTTTGAGGTCAGTAAGTTTTTGCTTTAAATAAATTCATTAAATTAATTCAACAAGGATGCTTGGAATTAATCAAAAGTGACAGTAAAGACATTTATAATTGTACAGAAGATTTCTATTGCAAATTAAGGCTGTTCTTTTAAACATTCTAGTCATAAAAGAAAAAAAAATTATATCACGTTTTATACTAAATTATTAAGCAGCACACCTGTTTTCATTGATAATAAAGGTAAATGTTTCTTGAGCAGCAAATCAGCATGATTTCTAAAGGATTATGTGACACTGAAGACTGGAGTATTTGTGTTGAAAATTCAGCTTTGCATCACAGGAATAAATGACATTTTAAAATACTGTATATTAAAATACAAAACAGTTATTTTAAAAACCAAATCCAAAAACCCAAACCACAGTAGTGAACAGTAGTGTAGGAGTATTGATGCAAGTTGAGTTCAGATAGGGATCCCCAAGCTTCTGACTTAACGGTCACTGCTAATGATAAGAGATTATAACACCTCTTTAGATGCGAATTACTTGAATACCCTTCCTAAGTGGTGAGAACAAAGACCAGCCAAACTAGCCTCCAGGATCAGAGCTGTGATCAACCCCAAGGCATAACTCTAAAAAGAAATACTCTCGTTCTTGCCAGGACACGATGCCATAATGACTACACACTTGCCAAGGAGCTACTTTTTGCCAATGTGCATTAACCTGCCTTGCTTACCCGATTTTGGCATCTTAATACTTTTTATTTTAATACTTATTTATTTATTTATTTATTTTTTGACTCAAAAGCTATTTGGGCATCAGTTTCACCTTTCCTGGAGAGACTTTTGTTAGTTTTAAAACAGAAATATTCCATTAAACGATTTGGAATTAGCCTTAAAGGGATAATTCACCCAAATATGAAAATTATACCACATAATTTACTCACACTAAAGCCATCCTAGGTGTATATGACTTTCTTCTTTCAGCCAAACACAATCAGAGTTATATTAAAAATATCCTGGCTCGTCCAAGCTTTATAAAGGGAGTGGGTAAAGTAATAAGCTTCCGGCGCGACTTACGTCCAAAAAGCGTTAACTTCTGCGACGTAGAAGTGATCATGTCATTGTGCACTACATCGAGGAAGTTAACGCTTTCTGGACGTACGTCGAATGCGTATGGATGTCGCAGCGGAAGTTTTAAATAAGGACATTTGTCTTACACAAACACATCGATTTGCTTCAGAAGGAATTTATTAACCCCCTCGAGCCACGTGGAGTAGGTTTTATGATCAATGGATGCACTTTTTTGGACTTTAAAAACTCATCCTTCAAAAAAAAAGAACTTTCACCATGTTCTCTCTACAACTGCATGTATGTTGATCTGTTTCTTAGGACACAATTACGACAAACTTCCACATCCTAAGTTGCTGCCTTAAGAGTTACACTGTAATGCCTATAAAAATATATAAAGAATAACAAACATGAGTGGGGAAAAAAACACACCTCAGTCCTCAAAATACTCAGTGTCTGCAAGGGCTTCAGGTTGAACCATATTTTCAGATAGTGACAGTGAGTATTTTAGCACTCTGAATGCGTACATTTACAGAAAGGAGGCAGTTTAACACATTTTATTGTCCTGGCACAGTAATTTACTCCTCTGAGGCAAGAATACAGGAGGTAAATAGAAAACGTGAAAACGGGAAGAGGCTTTCGTCTGGAATGATTGACAGTGACCTGCTGTTTCTAAGGTTACTCTTTCAATCCACCACTCACTTCTCCCACAATAACAGTACAGCAGAGACGAGTACAACAAAAGATAAATAAGTAAAAACATGGTAAACAACTTAAGGTATTTCTTGAGAATTTTTGAAAATTTGTGTCATTTTAAAAAAGAATAAGAGCAGAGTGAATGGAAAAATGGAAAATCTCGAGGGAAAATATCAAGTGCGTTCAAATCTTTGTCGATGCGGAGCACTTGAACAACCTTAAACAACTTTGAAAGAGCATATCAGACATGTTGTTAACACACATCTCAAAGTGGTTTCAATCAAACAGATCACTTCTGAGTGCTGTTGCGTTAATCTTACTCTAATTAACGATGCACCCATCCGCCCCACTAATGCTTTTAAGATTTCTCATGGATATGGAGTTTCAGAGTACAATGACAAGATACTAGAATAATAGTTACACTTTAATAAAAACAAAGGCATACATTCCTTAGTGTGTTCATAGCCAGCCTGGGAATTATAAAATGATTTGTCTTTTGTATCTTTTCAAACATCAATACTAGATCATTTCAATGAATTTTAGTCTGACTAATCTGGTTCTCGAATTCTACTTACTGTCTCACAGATTCGTTCACAGCAGCCTGGAGGTGAAGTTTATCTGTAAATAACTATTTCAATTTTGGTCTGTTCATCACTCAAAGCTATCATATTACTTAAGAAGACTCTGAATATGCTGCATGATTCATATAAACTCTTTTATGTATATTTATATTATGTTTATGCTTTTACCCAAAGCGATTTTAAAAAGTTTTATTAGTTTATAATACTTTGATGATGCTTTTTGTCTTTTTCGAAACTTGAAAGCTACAGTATTCTATTAAAAAATAGAAACCTGTAACTAAAACTATTTAAAAATGTCATTGTTAATTGAAAAAAAGGCTGAAATAAAAGACAAAAGACATAAATATTGGTAACACTTTACAATAAGGTGTCAATAAAACGAACTAACGAGTAATATATTCTTACAGCATTTGTTATCCTTTTTTTTATGTTATAATAATGTTCATGTTAGTTCACTGTGCATTAACTAATCTTAACAGATACATTTTTTGATCTTACATATAATAATCTTAATGTTATAATCGCATCATTTACTAATGGTAACACTTTACAATAAGGTTCATTAGTTAAACATTAGTTAAGGTATTAAAGGATTAGTCCACTTTCAAATAAACTTTTCCTGATAATTTACTCTGTCATCCAAGATGTTCATGTCTTTCTTTATTCAGTCGAAAAGAAATTAAGGTTTTTGATGAAAACATTCCAGGATTATTTTCCTTAGTGGACTTCAATGGCCTCCAGACGGTTGAAAGTCAAAATTACAGTTTCAGTGCAGCTTTAAATGGCTTTAAACTAGAACTATTAAATTAAAAGGTAAACCTTAAATTAAAATAATAATACATATTTTAAGAGCAGCATATGTCTTCCACAGAATAAAGAAAATCATACAGGTTTGCAAGGACACAAGGGTGAGTAAATATTTTTCATATTTGGGTGAACTATTCCTTTAAATCTGTTTCAGAATAGATATTCCTTGAGACTAACCTTTTGTTTTGACTTCCTTTGGAGGAAAGGCGCCTGGTAACTGCAACCTTTTTACAGCCATTTTGATCAAAGAAAAAACTTTGAGGTCAAGAACAAAAGCATGTTCTGGAAGACTTCTCTAACCACAATGATCTTTTAGCTTCAAGGCTTCCTTATTCTGAGGTAACATGAAATAATGGAGATACATCAGCGAGAAAAAGAAACAGAAGACTGGAACTGAACGTAAACATCACTACTGATATGACAGCTGGCTTCAGACTTTTAAAAGCAGCTCTGTGTCAAACAAAGTACAAAACCCTGTATCAGTCACTGTCTGTTTTTAAGAGACACATTTAACACGTCAACATTTAACATGTTCTGAGACGCGCGGCTCAGCGACAAAACAACACAAACCAAAAAAATGTCTCCCCTGGGATCTGTCCTCCTTAAGTGCACACACTCGCACTCAAGATTGAGGCTGTAGGCCAGGACGGATTTGAAATGTCTCCTGCATTTCTCATCCTGAACTCAATTATAGCTTACAAGGGATGAAATCCCCTGTTAATTGCTGCCTTTCCACATGACAGGAAACATTTTCAGCTCTCAATTCCCAGGCCATGTGTACGTTATTCCACATGTATTGACTTCATCAAATATTTGACATTATGACAAATTAATTCCACTCATTTTGGACTGTTGAGAGCAATATATTAAAAACAGAAAACGAACAGAAATTGGGCTTGGTTTTCTCACTTTAAAGGTGAACCAGACTTACTTACTTTCTTTCTTTCTCAATAAATAAATAGCCCATTCGTGGTTTTATTTTATTTTATTTTGCCAAAATACACAGAGAACAGAACTATAAAATATTTAAATGAATAAATCAGGATTGATTTTTTTCTCTCTTTCCTTCAATACAAAGGTCACCAAACCTACACGCAGTTCTTTTTGTTGAATTTGATTATAGCTGAAGGTGAAGAACACTTTTGCCATTCTCATCAAGCATTTTACAATTAGAAAAATAGCATGCCGAAGAAATAGGAAGGGAATGTGGTAAATCTTTATGAATAAATGTATTTTAATTAATTCATAATTTTATGCATGGAAAAGCTGAGTTGGTCTCCACCATCTCTGTATCATTCCAAAATAATAAGAAGAACAAAACATTAGGTAGAGATTGGACACTTAAAATTACTTTTGCTGAATTCAGTCATATTAAATCAACTTTTTTGACTGCAATAAAACCCACATGAAGCACATATACAGTATTAGATTACCTTACAAAACATTTTTACAGCAAATGCCATTTCATACATTTTTAAGATTAATTTTGAAGAAGGGTGTTAAAGAATAATTTAAATTGCCGGAATTTTTTCTTTTGCTTATCTGCTACTCAACTTCAACATTAATCCTTCATTTATATTCATTTAAACACAGTTCATCTAAAAATGAAAATCCTGTCATTATTTACTCACGCTCACGTTGTTCCAAACCATGATTTTTCTTCTTCTCTGGAACACACACACAAAAAAGCTATTCTGACAAATTCTGGGGCCCAAACAACATTGGACCCCATTGACTTTCGTTGCATGGACAAAGATATCTTATACTGTGCTTCACAGAAGAAAGAAAGTTATAGGTGGCACTGGCCCACTCAGATTGATGGCTGGTCCACCCAGGAAAGGAGAAAAAGAAATCACACATACATGACAATATTAATAATCGCTCAAATACATGAATTTAGAGGATGTCACTCCCCAAACTTTGCAGTGTGTATGTGGTGCTGGTCAAGCATGGAAAACAAAAGTTTTATTCAAATTCTGAATTGATTACATATCACCTAGAAAGCATGCAAAGAGCGCTCCCTTTATAACCACTAATATCACCATTATAGTTCTGTTATAATCAATGAAGCTGTCTACACTGCACAATGAATCTCTAATTTACATAATGTCTACACTTTGTTATAATGAGAGGATTTGCGAGCGTGCAGAACTCGGCACTGGACAAAAACTCTGGCTTTGAGCGATGTGTGAATTCTACCTTAAACGCATCTGATTGGCCATTGCGTTCAAGAAATCAACAGACATGTCTGTGATTTGCTATATTGCTCAATGCTGCAAAAGTTGTAAATAGTTGTGTAGGCTGTCAGTGGAGGGCCAGAAAGCTCTCAGATTTCATTAAAAGGTTCTTCATTTGTGTTTTGTAGATGAACGAAAGTCTTGTGGGTTTGGAACGACAAAATTTTCATTTTTGGGTGAACTATCCCTTTAATGCTCTAGATACGCAAGGAATCATTTGCCAAATTGCTAATTATTATATGCTATTATTACGGAACTCCACCTATGATTATTTGTCTTCAATTAATTGTTCTTATTCTGTTCATTGATTATTTTATCTATGAATGGATTTTGTTGTTTTCATGAAACTGTTGGCTGACAATAAATTACATTTATCTAATCTTAATTGTCTTAATTGTAAAATGCTGTAATTTGAGAGTATAGGCATTGGTCCACCCTATTTTACCAAGGTCCACTCACTTTAAAATTTCTGGCCTCACCACTAAGGTGAGTAAATGATGACAGAATTTTCATTTTTGGGTAAACTATGCTGTTAAGAGTCATTGAACTAAGACAATGAACTGTTCCTGAACTTCGTCCTTGAGATACATTAGCAAAACAGGGCAAGGATAAGGAATGAAGAGTCAGCTTTCTGTGTTCCATAAGTGGACTTGACCGTCTGATGTCTCTTCTCAGCCCACTTGAGGGTGATGAGGTAGGATTACACGATAATCCCACACTCTCAAGGCCCACCAAGTTGAAGTAGGTCACCTGTGGTGGGGCAGATTACAGCTTTAATCTGACACTGAGGGGCCATGATCAACCTGTGATGACCCACACGCATTCTACCAACAGCAGCAGCTAGTTCTGTCTTTCCCTCTGTCTAGTTCTGCTCAGTATAAGATCTAACATCTATGTGTCAATTGAACTGCTATGTAGAAGACTGGGGAATACCAGAGGTCACATACAGTATGTCCAACTCACAGAAAACCAGGGGCCCTAAACAGATTGGGGGCCAAAAACACATCATGTTTAAAATTACAACAAATAAATAAATAAATGAATATATGGATGGATAGATAGATAGATAGATAGATAGATAGATAGATAGATAGATAGATAGATAGATAGATAGATCTTATGATTAAGAAGGTAATGAATTGATAAATGAACAATATATTATTATTATTTTTAATTATTATTATTATTATTATTATCATTTAACAGTTCATTAAGTTCTGACTCATAAACAATCTCTTGAGGCATAACAAATAAATAATAAAATAATAATAATAACAACCATAATTTTTGTTTTCCATTTGACAGTTCATTCAATTCAAGTTCTCAATTGTTTATAAATAAAATAAAATAAAACAATAAAATATAATAAAGTAAAATAATAAAATAAAATAAATATATGCATATATTTATATGAATATATGTTTCTAAAAATAGAAGTTTATTTTGTTTATTATATATTTAGAACCAATTATTGGGTGCCTCAAAATTACTAACAGATTTGTTAAGGAAATTATTAAGTGGAATTAGAACCGGAATACTTCAATTTTTCCATTTGCATCCCTAGTGTGCTGTCTGTTGCCTACACACACACACACACACACACACTCTCTCTCTCTCTCTCTCTCTCTCTCTCTCTCTTACTCACTCACTCACTCACACACACACACATTCATACGCACACACAGTCACATCACCTAATGTCCTTCTCATCTCATCCCAATCCTATTGCTGTAATCCCACTGTGATAATGCTATTGTTTTTTTGGCTTCAACTCTCCAGTCCTTCTGTTTCGATGGGGATCAGTGACATCATAGCATTGGGTTTATAAATACCGCTTATTTGTCCTTTTTGTAAATAAGCTCTCACTGGATTAACACACACATTGCCACAGTATTATCCTTTATTGAACTGGGAAAAGAGGTAGAGCGCATTGGAAGAAATGCAGACGCTGCTGATTAGAACACATAACACAGTGCGCCCATGCAGACTGCAGATTAATTAACGGACAAACAGGCTTTATTGATTTCTCAGTGACATTGCAGTGGGGCAGAGAGAGCGAGGGTTATCACCACCCCTCCATCGCACAGTTCTGAATCTCTGCCATCCTCTGCATTCATTAAAGGAAACCGCCAGCATTTCCCCCAAATCGCTTCCATGTGGCAGTTATTTTACACTACTCAAGACAGTTTTACATGCAAAATCCATGACTGGATGTGAAAACCTGCCAAAATATCCAAATGTACTTAAGTTGCACTTACAATCAGTTTTTATCGTCTAGTCCAACTCAAGCAGAACTGTGATCAACATCTGTAACACTTGATTGAGATTAACTGATTGTTGCATTTCATTAGTCAATGTGAAATGCTGCTTGCTACTCATTTTACTTCCATAATCTGACATACAGTGGCGTCCAGAAGACTGAGACCACTAATTGCTTCTATTTTGCCTTTTTTAGATTTTGTACTATTTCTCAGTACAAATTAAATTATCCATGATGGAAGTCTCAGAAAACATACTGTGACAGACTTTATTTCTCATAATTGCAAATTTATCTATTGCAAATGGGTCTCTACTGTATATCTCACAATGGGACTTTATATGTCAAAACTGCAAATTTATATCTTAGAATTGCTTTTTTTCTCAGAAAGTGATGTTATACTTGTAATTGCAACTTCTAATTGCCCGACGGTGGAAAAGCGGCTATTGTTTCTTTTTGAAGCATGAACATAATCTGTTATTTAAATTGTGATCAAAGAACGCTCCCTTTATAATCGCTGGAGCTGTCAATCACATCGGTGACTGAGTTCTGGACTCTTGCCAAAACTCGTGTTATAATCAATGACACTGTCTACATTGCACATTAAATCTCTTATTTACAGTGTGTTTGCACCGCTAGTTCATTCAAAAGCATTTGTAAGCGTGCAGAAATCAAGTTGCAATGATGAGATCACTGCATTTATGTGCTCGACAGACACGTCTGTTATTGGCTACAATGCTCATCGCTGCAACCTTTCATGCAACGGGAGTAGATCTAAATTTAATGCTATAATTAACACTTTTCATGATTAGTTAATATTGACAGCTGTAGAAGTAAAAAATATTTGAGAAAGTTCCACATGAAATACTTAGTTCATATGCAAAGATGTTAGCCAATAGCAGTGGGCGTTTACATTGAAGTCTCACAGCAGACATGCCCCTTCCAACACAGCTAAAATCAGGGTAGAAATTGCCTTTTATTTCTAAATTATGACCATTTTTGATGTAAAAATAATAATATTATAAGTGCACCTCAGGAAGCATTATAAAATAATAATAAAAAAATGCAGTTCATGACCACTTTAAATCAAGACTCAATGAAGGCAAAGCCAGACTTTAGTACAACATGGCGAACTCCCAGGAGGAGTGCACAGCGAGCTCTGGCCAGAGTATGACGCCTGCTCTTGGCCCCAGAAGCCCTTTATCACGGCATTACAGGAACAGAATGCAGCCCAGGACTCAATAGGAACCAGATGCCCAAATTATACCATTTCCTGATGGAATGGCTTCAAGATGGCCTGATGCTACTGTTCTGTTGTTTAATGTGGGGGCTGGGGTCTTACTGTAGAATAAAGGAAGGGGTGGTTAAACAACAGAATGTAGTGTATTTTTGTAGATATAAGTGGAATAGGTGTATTCAAAACACCATAGGATATCTACTGGACATCTGAGTCACCGTTTCTAAAGTGAAAGCTGATTGTAGCCACACAGGCATGAGTTCTGTTATTCAAACATAGAAATGAGTCAGACCAGGTCATGTAAGGCAGATAGGGGGGAAAAAAAATCTGAAAGGCCAAATTAAGTCTCAGACCCAGCAGTCATAAATTAATAAATCCTTTCTCTTTTATCTTTGTCTTTTTGTTGCTATATATCATTGTCTCTATGGCTTTTTGTCTTTGTCTTTTTCTACCCCTCTCCATTTCTATTACTTTTCCATTTAATGCTGTGTAAATGTGATCTAAAAACTTTTATAGGAGGTTTTACCTCTCAGAACATAACATTCTTTCCATTACAGCTATATAAATTAATTACAAAGTCCTTTCTCTGGATCACTGTTTCTCTCTGTCCCTCTCCATGGCCGCTCTTTTATCCATTAGTGCAAAAAAAGTCTGATTTAAAAAGTTCTAATATTGACCACCCTCCTTCTTTCCTCATCAGTCATTCACACATTTCTCCTCCTTTCATCTAGCAAAGGCGGTTGGCATATAGATGTATCTCAAAAGCTAAAAAATATTCTGTCTGCAATGGCAACATGTGATTGCTGAGTGATTCAATGAATCTTTCACTCAACCGATTCATTCAAAAATGATTCAGTCAGGAACTAAAGTGACTGACTGCGTTCAAAGTTTGTAACCATGTGTACTTTGTACGTGCAGGTCGCACATGCCATTTAAAACAGAACAGAGCGGAACACATGCAAGCTACAGTGACAATGGAGGCCTACACAGACGAAAGACTGTGTGAAGAGGTTAGAAAGTACATTCATTTGTACAATTCTAGCATGAAAGAATACAAATATATTTACATGGGTTGTAACTCCTGGCGAAAGATTGCTCAAAACTGTGAATGCGTTGAACTCGTGTACGCCTACAAGTCAAGTGAAGTATACTTTGCAAGGCTGTACGTTCGACTGTGCGCATGCGCTAGCGTACACGTAAAAAAACGAAGTATACCCAGGGCTGAAGTAGTAGGTCATCTGGGTCCTTTTTGCCTACTCTTTTATAAGTATTGTGAATTCTGACATACTTTTGTCACATGCTGTTTTTTGTCTACTATATAGTAGGGAAGTATGTGATTTCTGATTCTTTATGAGCGAGTCATTGAGTCAACTGATTTGTTCAAAAGCACTGATTCATTTAGGAACTAAACAAATGACCATGTTTATGAGCGAGTCAATGAGTCTGATTTCCAACCAATTCGTTCAAAGCCATACCTTTACATTATGTTCTGTGTTGAATCTCGTGCGGAACTCACGACACATTCTGCATGTGATGATGAAAAAATAAAGCGACTCTGAAGCAATTTACTTAAACAGAACCAAAGCTTATGTAAATACTATTGTTTTGCTGCCTTGTAAGCACTTCTATTTATTTTAAGAAATGCAAAATACAGCGTTTCTTCACCTCCATTTCTCAGTTCCTGTACCTCGTTCTGTAACGTGAGGGAACAGTATGTGAGAGAGTTAAAATACACACAGGTGTGAAACAAGGTGCCTTGTGAAAGTTAGTGTTCAAAAAGTGTAGCGCTTTATTCCACAGAACACCTTTGCTTTTCTTCCTCTGCTCCCTGGTGAATTGTGGGACTTTGAATAAATAATGTGTTTGAGAGCTGAGGGTACGAATGCAAAGACTGACAGAAGACCTCTGGGGGGCTTTTCTCTCTGTGAAATTTTGCCTGCATCTCTTTCTCTCTGTCTTTCCCCAGTCTCCCTAAATATACCACCTCTCTCTCTCCTTATGTCTGCCCTGTAAGTGACGTCAGGAACTCTTAACGCTTGACAGATTTAGAATGGGAAGTGTCTGAGAGGGTAACGCTGAGGGTAAGATTGTTTTAGGGCATTTTATGAATGTATACTGAACAAGGTGAATGGTTTTTGCAACCTATTTTCCTTCTGGAATGTGACATATTTAGAAGTGAAACATAACATGTAAAAAAAAATAAGAAATGTAGAGTGGGACCAGTGTTATTTTAGTATTATTTATGTAATATTGTCACATTTAGTTTTGGGTTTTGTTTCATGTTTGTGTTTCATTTTGAAGTTTTGTTCATGGTTTCTTGCCATGTGATTTTCCTGCCCTCATGTGATCATGTCATGTGCTAGTCTCATGTGTCTGATTGGTTCCCTTGTTTCATGTGTCACATTCTCATTGGTTCAGTGTTCAGGTGTGTATATATATATACACACACACACACGTTTTGTTAATGACAACTCACTGTGAATCTGTGATTTTATTTGAAGCCAGACTAAATGTACTACCATACTGTATGACAAAAACTAATTTATGACCTCCAACACGCCAAAAGATCTAGTCCTGCTTTACACATGAATTTGACAAAGAACAACATTGACAAAGAACAACCTAAATGTGGCTGCAGTACTGAACCCTTCAAGCGTAAAACATATTTTGTTGTTTATTAATTCTGTATTTAGGTTCTTTTTGAGTCCAGTCACCTAAAGTGTCACTCCTGAGAAAGTAGTTTAGTCGTCCTCAGGGGCCCTCAATTTGTCACGCCAGGCCTTGTGGGACAGGGTGCTGTTTTTGGCAGAAGGTCGGTCAACAGCAGCCTGAAGGTGCCTGAGCCTCTGGCAGTGCGATATGTTTCACTCAGAATGAAAAATACTGCAGCAAACTATGACGAATGACTGATCAAAAACCAACAACACAAAGTTGTTCTACCGCACATGTGAATATAGACACAAATAATAATAAAATACGCTCACAATCTATCTTTCACACTTCCCCATATAAGATTGACAACATGTTTTCATGTGTTCACATCAGGACTTCTTCTGCCTATGGTAGGGGGTTAGAGAAATGTCGAGGAGAAAGAAATTGTCAAAGCGCAAACCAGCAAAGTAGAAAATGCATTGTTTGACACATCCATGAATGTCTGCGCTGTCAGATCCAGTAAGTTTAGCCTTGCTGTTCTGAATATGATACACGCACAATCTGATGTGACATGCATTGGCACACCTCTTCTCAGCGCACTAGACTATATTCTGCAGACGTCGAGTGATGTGATGGGCATGACCCACAAGTGTTTAGAGAGGCTACGCCGGTGACAGCAGCAAAATAGCAGGAGAAGATGAAAATAATGCGATTCTAACACCAGCATGGCAGGTTTTCAAACCGTGTACTTCAGCATATGCTAAACTATCTGATCCGCCTGGCAGGGACCGTAAGCACATTTGAGTTTCAATCCATCTGAACTTGAGAAACATGTTTGCCTTTATATATATATATATATATATATATATGTGTGTGTGTATATAGGAGAGACTAACTAGATAGATAGATAGATAGATAGATGTCTCACTCCCTGACCTTCTCTGCCTCTCCTCCTTTCTGTCTCATCCCCTGCCTTTACTTTGCAAATGGCACATTTGCATGTGTAACTCATTCACATATTTTGATTATTAATAAATGTATGCAAATGCTATCATCATTATCCCCTCTGTGCACAACAGCTGTTCACAATGAGCTGCTTTAAAGATCGGCACATGATGCCACTGAAATAGATCGACATTCCTTAACGCAAGATGGAAAACTGGGATCTTTAGATAATCTTTTGAGTGTTCTCTCTGTCTCTTCCTCTCTCTGTGCTTAAAGATGGCTTTGTGAATTCTTCAGGAGTCTATATTTAACAAAATTAAATCCTTATATAGTATCACAAATGACAGCTCCAAGATCACAGCTACTGATACAACTGTCACTTAAAGGATATTGGAGAGGGAGAGAGAGTTCGAACTTTGTGAATACAAATATAAAGAAAGTTGGACAAATTATACAATTACTGTATATCCACAATGACCCTTAAATGACCTGCTATAACTGGTTTGTGAAACATATTATGGCCTAAACATACTCATTATGGTGTTTTGTTGCTGTTTTCTTTAATGACGTTTCTGTCTCTGGTGGTGTGAATAAAACAAAACACTCAAACACACACACACTTTGACAGGAATCAATAACAGTTAACACATCCCTCTCACAGCGTTACCTGCACCACTGCTGAATCTACAGTTACACAACAAAAAAAAATTAAGTTGTGAATTTGCAGTCTTGAATGTGATGAAATACAATAATGCAAAAACTATAAACATACAACACTTCTTTCTATTGTGTTGCCTTATGGAAGCCTATACTTTTATTAGCAAGGATGCATTAAATTATTCTAAAGTGATTGTTTGCTTTCAGATTCAGACTAAACTAAGAAAGTTGTGAGAAATAAAGCCACACTGCAAGATATAAACTCTCAATTATGAAATAAAAGTCACATTGTGAGATATAAAATCAGAATTTGGACATACAAAGTCACAGTTAGCAATTAGCAATTGTGCTAAGTCACAATTACCTTTTTATTTATTTTTATTTTACTCTCAGATGGAAACACTTCCATAGTTGCCTTTAAAGGCTGCACTGAAAACAATCTTATGGGTGACCAGTGTAGTCTGATTCACAATGAGCGAATCAGTCCAAAGAATCTTTCACTGAGCTGTTCTGACTCACTAACTGACTGGATGTTTATGTGCCAGCGTGTAGTTGAAATGATAGTTTAAATGCCTTCTGCCTTTAGTCAGGCTTCATACACAATCTGGATTATAATGCATACTAGCCATCCAATCAGAGGTGATTTGAGAGATTCATATGAAGGGAGAGGGCATATGAATGATGGGTCACGGGATAACAAAAGGACACCAGTTGCATTCTGGAAAAGGATGATGGAGTTTAATTAACACAAGAGGATGTCCGGAATCACTTTGATCCTTATAAACACACATATGCACACAATGTATACACTCACATAGAAACAACGTGACATTTACTCAGGCGCCGGAGCAAAATCCTTCATGATAGATTCTCGGTGCCCAAGTGATGTGACCTAAATCCTGTTCAAATCTTCCCAGATGACAAGGTCTTACAACTGATTTCAAAATGAGATCAAACTGTTAATGGATGACATGACAAAGCAGAAATCGCCTTAAATTCTTAAAATGCATTCGGTTCAAAGAGTCTTATTACAAAGGGAAAAAAGGGCTTTCTGTGAGTTGTGTATTCCATAGGGATTTAATGGTACCCAGGCAAATCTAACAAAAGGTAAATATGATTCACAAACAAAGAAAATGTTTTTTAATACAAAAAGAGTGAGATAGGGTTAATCTGTAGTCATTATAAAGCTAACTTTATATAAAAAGAAGGATAAATGTGAAAGACAAAACTGAAGATTATAAAAGGTGACAGAATGAACAACAGGAGGTTGAGTCAGATTGGACAGTGTAAACAGCCAGGTGCCAACTCGCTGTCAGGGGGCAATGACCCAACGACACCTTCACATTCAACACTAACTGCTGACCAATCAGAGCAGAGACTGACACCATGCTGAGTCAGTTACCATGGTCCCTTTTGACTCATCAATGCCAGAGGCAAAACACACACACACACACACACACACACACACACACACACACACACACACACACACACACACACACACATCTATCTATCTATTAGTGTTTAATTTCTGAAAATAAACATTTAAATCTATTTGGCAACAATGTCTGCTTGGTTGAAATGATTGGCCCTCTGTAATAATGTCATACAGTATGTTAAATATCACAAATCAGCTGAAAATTTTGATATTTTTCAGCTGAATGGTGATATTCAAATGTCCAGTCAAATGTCCAGATAATCCCAGAGGCCACGCGGTTTTCTGGGAATGCAGCCATGACTGTCATGAGTAGAAACACACTAGAAATGTGTAAGGAACATGCCAGTTAGATTTCATTGCAGTGGGAAGAAATTAATACTTAAGTGCCTGAGATTAAGACAGAAACACGTATGAAAAGTTGGATATGTATAAGGGAAAGAAGGAAGAACTACAACAAGACTATAGGGAAGTAAAGGAAACAAGAGAAGAAAGAGAGAGAGTTCAGCTCTCCACATGTAACCCCTCAAGTCCTATTCGCCCCACTCTGTGCAGGCTTTGAACTCGGGTCTCCGGCATGGGAGGCAGATGCGCTAACAAGAAGGCTAAAGACTGCAGCCTCTAGTGTCACTCGCTAGTGTGCCTCTTGAGGCCAGGGGAGTGAGGTTTATTTGCACAGCTCCTACTAGCTGGCCTACGTTACACTCACCCCCTAAACCTCACTCTCATCTGGGTCATGGCACCAACGTAACTGCTCAGGTCCTACTCAGGTCCTAGGTTTAATCACACAGCTCTTACTAGCAGGCCTTCGTTACATTTCCACCACTATTCTACAAGAACAGTTCACCCAAAAATAAAAATTTGGTCATCAGTTACTCACCTTCATGCCATTCCAATTTGAATAACTTTCCTTTCCTTGTGTTACAAGGGAAAAAAGAAATTCATACAGGTTTAGAACGACATTAAGGTAAGTAATTGATGACCTAATTTTCATTTTTGGGTGAACTATCTACCTTAACCTGAAATTCTCCAGGCTCTCAACTGGTCCACACTGAAATAAGCTTGGCTAGAATCATTCATCCCCCTGCGCCCCCACCGTCCTCCGAACATCACGCTCCAGAGCCCACTAATGACACAACGCAGCAATTCATTTCATTAAAGTGATTTCTCCTTTCTTCTCTGCCTAATTCATTCCTTCCACTTTTTACCGCACTTGATTAAAAGATAAAGGAAAGCTTATTAAATATTAATAAGTGTGGATTGCTTTTAGGTGCTCGGCGCAATAATAGATTTTTTTTCCCCTTTGCTTCACACTGAGCAGATCCGGGTGCGTCCGGCCAGAGCTCCTCTTCATTATCAGTTGTTTAAAGCACAGCTTTCATTTCACACTATTTTTTTTTTTATGTGTTCACCCTCCCTCCCTCTCTCTCATGCTCAGGCTAGTTTAAACCTGCCACTCTAAAGACGTGCTAGTGAGGCTAGCTAATTAGCATCAGCGCCACTCAGCAGGTTCACATTTAAGTTCATCTTCAATTGACTTTTCCTGACACAAATCACAGCTTAGAGGGGGAAGAATTCTTTAGGTCAACTCTCACTCTAGAAGTGTAACAGCATTGTGATATATCATCATAAAGTAATAGTTTCAGAAGGTAATATCATGGTGGTTTGATATATACAATTTAGTGGCAGACTGATATTCAGGCTGAAAATCTGACAGTATTTGACTATTTACCATGCCATTATTCACCATGCCTCTTAAAAACTGCCTTTCAAAATCAGCACTGTCAGTGATATGAGGGTGCTGCTTGTACTACTATGGTACTTTTAAATATGTCGTTAACCTTGAATTGCTTTAGCATAACTATAATTTTCCAGTGAAAAACACTGTAATTTTCCATAATATCCAATGCAACTGCAACATTTCAAATGTAAATACATAAACCAATGACTGTTTTGATGAGCGTAGTAAGTGTGCCTCACAGATGTTGTTCATGTACAAAATAAGTTAAAATTTAAAGTAAAAAAGCTAGTAAAAAGTAAAAAAAAGTAAAAAAAAAAAAAAAAAGCAATAAACACTTCCCAGCCAGAAAAAAAAAAAAAAAAAAAAAAAAATGTTGCTGTAAGAGTCTGTGACTGGGTCATTATTACTGTGATTATTATGTTTCTAGCATGTTATATGTTTGGGAACAGTTCTTTTAACCCTAATTGATGGAGTGTGTAGCTTAAATTCATTGAAAGTCTCTGGGATGTGCTGGAGGAGACTTTACAGAGTGCTCACCTCTTGCATTGTCAATACAAGATCTTGACAAAAAATTGCTGCACCTCTAGATGGAAAGAAATGTTTTGAATCTTGGCTTTGTCATCCTGGAATATGGCCATGATGTGTCTTTCTACATGGTTGTTTAAGAAATGAAAAGTTACACACTCCATTAATTAGGGTTACAAGAACGGAGTGTCTATTTACACTAAGTGCAAATAGCGCCCGTTGTTAGCAAATGCTATTTACACTAGCTCCGTCCACCAATGTCTGGTTGGGCCACTCAAGTTTGAAAAAAGACACAGAATTCAGTTCAGCAGAAGCGAGAGATAGCATAGACCTGGCTTTTAACGCGATAAACGTGGGTTCGAATCCGTCTTTTGACGAACTATAAAAATAAAATAATGAAAATAATGTTCTAAAAGTGGAAATAAATTGCGAACGAGTGTTTAATAATAGTGTTTATTGGGTAGGGTTAGAGGAAGGTGTAGGGAGGTATTTTATTCTCCCTATAAGGCAGCATCAATTTGATAATTTTAATAAATATAATCATTTACACTCTATGATATTATTGTATCCTGTTAATGTACAAAAACACTGAGGTGCAAATAGTATCTGCCAATATAAAGTATAGATAGCATCTAATTACTATTTACTCCTATTGCAAAGAACTGATACTTTTACGTGGTGTAAATAGCCACCTAGTGTAAATAGCATCTATCGCTAAGAAAATATGCTATTTTCACTTTTGCACTTAGTGTAAATGGCCGCTGCCTTAAAAGAAGTGTTCCCAAACATAACATGCTAGAAACACAATAATCACAGCAAAAATCATCCAGTCATAGACTCTTAAGCATTTCTCTATTTAATTGGCAGTGTGTGTATATATATATATATATATATCATTGCCATGGTTGTTTTCTTCATATCATATCATGCTTTTTTATGTCATCATAACATCAAAACAACATCTGATGTGGGAATTCAAAATACAGCCAATAGCATTCCAACTAAACACAACAGACAGAAGCACCTGCCGAAACCACCTTTGTTTCCACAGTGACAGCTGCACAGTCTTATGGGATCTCTTACTGTGAGTTCCAGCTGCTATTTCCTGATCAGGTAAAGCCCTGGAGTCACTCTCAGCCCCTGGGATACCTCACTTCTCCTCTTTCGACTACATACTCGATCTCCACAAACTCTTCTAACAGTCACCTTCCTGAACAACCTGTCGATTCGGCACCAATCAGGTGGCCTCAGCATCAACCTGGAAACGAAAAGTCATCCCATATCACCCACACAGCATGCACTTCCTCCCACACAAACACACACCCACCAGATCCTGATGCGCAATTGCTCGAGGAGAACCGCATTAAGAGAGCGAGACAGCGGGATAGACGTGCTCTGGAGTTCACGCGTGATTATAGCCTGATAAAAAGACACATGACAAGAGAGAGAATCGTTTTGCATAAGATCTGGGTGGCAAAGGGTGAAACTCATGTCCAAATTCATCAGAGGGAAAAATGACTTCCTCCCCCTCATCTCATTCTCACTTAGTGGAGATGAACAGCTAAAGCCGTTCGTGTCTGTTTGCCTTGCCTTATACATCGGCATGTTGAGTGTATGATTGCCACTCTGAGAACCTGAGTGCTTGTGCCGTTTTATCTGAGAAAGGATATATGCACCCAAATTGGCGGTTAGCAGGTGGTTTGTTTTCTTAAACAACACTGGCAGACATAAAACACTGTCAAATAACCGGAAATAAATTCTTCGGTCAGTTTACTCAAGAGCCGACGGCAGATAAATTACACGCTATGAGAGACACTCGGCTCGCCTGCTGACACGAGCAGAATTAGGGCCTTCTAAGGTGAGACGAGACCAAAATAGACGCATTATGCTCTCTGCTGTGGAATCCACATGGATGTCCAAATCCAACAATGGGTCTCCAGCATACTGGAGCTCCTAACTCAGGAGTGATGTAAGAGCTATTTGTGACTCCAGAATCACAGTGGACCAGAAAAGGATAATGTGTTCGAGTGTATGTAATAATGGCCTTCTTCATAACTCTGCATTTCCATAGGGATGTGATCAGAAGTAGTGAAACTGAGTAGAAAACTACAAACATGCAACTTTTCTGATTTATTATAAATAGTGTTCTGTTATGAATTGAGATTTAAAAAAAAAGTTTTTGCAAATAATATTTATAATTTTAATGATATAATATTAAATATTTATTTGGAAATATAGCATTTAATATTATTTATACATTTCTTTTAATATATACGTATGCACAGTATATATATATATATATATATATACACACACACATACATAATTCTATATTGTATGTATGTATGTATGTATATATAGTGCTGTCAATTGATGAAAAATAAAAATAAAAAAGGTTTTGCACCCCTGGTTTAAATGGTAAGCAAATTGCACAGAAACCACAACTGCATGCATGCAACAGCTTTATAATTCAGTGTCCTTCATTGCTGGAAAGTTCCACAAAGTCCCACACTGATCTTGTAGCTTAGACAGATAGATAAAGACAGAATAAAAGAGGGCGAAGTCAAATAAATAATTAATAAAGCTATGATTTTCACCCTTGTGAGAGACCATTCTTGAACAGAAAGAACCAGACTCGCACTGCAGGGTCAGAAGAGCAAAGGTAAAGGATTTGAGAATCTGACCAGTGCCTCTGAGAGCTGAGCAGCCTGCGGCCAAATCACACACACATACACAAATAAAAGCCAATCATTATACAGGAAACCAATGCTGTACTGCAAATCTTGGGGGCCCTATACAAAACCTAAGATGGGGACCTGTATAAGGTATCAGGGCTGTATAACACAGAATGTATCCGAAAACACCCTTTATACCCTCATTCACTATTCCCTACATTAGTCCACTAATACAGTTCAGTTGAGGGAGTGAATGAAAACGAGTGAGTGAATTCAGATACTGAGTGAGCCGGAAGGGCTGCTGCTTTTGCATAGTTTGTGCTTGCTGTTTTAATAATTATTTGAAACTGGCAGCTCCAGTAATAATGAAAAGATTTATCTTGAACTCTGTCATGGAAACTATGTATAACCTTAATTAAACAATTTAATAAGCAGTTAAAAAGGAATGTATACCTGTATGAAATTATGTGGTAGCCACATTGGACCAGAATGGATGGATGGATGATTCAGCTGCAGGCGCCTTCTACTGATCAGATGCAGAAATTCATATGGTGTGCGACTCTCACAGTGCATTATGGTTATTCTCTAGCCATTGAGCGTACATTGGTTGTACACTCATTATTGTGGTGCATTGTGGGATTGAATGAGTGCACTCAATAACATCCACTATGGTTTTGGATACCACTACAAATGGCTGTCCCCTCAAATAGTGCCCTATTTAAGGGTATGGGGGTGATTTCAGACACAGCCATGGAATTTTGGATGAATAAATCAAAAGTGGACTACTAATGGACTACTACAACCCGCCAAAATAAAAGTTTGTTTTAACTTAAAGAAATTCTGACAGAAATGTATTACTATTGTACAGAAGAATGTACTTCACAACAACAACAACAACAATACAACAATTGATTACCACCGTTTTTGATAATATGATTTTTGATTGATTGATTGATTTTTGATAATATTTTGATAATGTATTTTTATTATTAAATCATAAAAGTACAGAATCCACAAAAATTAAAACTTTTATTTCTGGAAAAACTAAACTTATAAACACTTGTTAGGCACTTTATTTCAACTTTTCAAATATTTTCTTCATTTTTATTAAAAATAAACATTCATGTGCCATACGCCCTACAGCCTACACTACTACAGACGATAAACAGGCCCCGTCTTTTTAGTATTTAACAGAAAACATTCAATGGCTTAATTACAGCTTACATGCATTACATTGGACAGTTGTTGGTATTTTAAGCAATATATGAGGTAAATTCCCTGTTTTGGGTTGACGCACGACAACTTACTAGCGTAAAAAGATATAAGTTCACACTCCTTTTCTCCGCTCCACTGCCACTGAGAGGCCGCCATCTTGTTTGAATTTTTTCTGAAATCTCCGAACTGGTCACGTGATCGGTTGCTAACATTCTGATTGGAGGCTTTCAAAAAATTGCCCACGACCAATCTAACGTATTCAGACATAAATTTGTTGCTCATTCTCAGTGGGAAAGTGCCCAAGCAACGTTGCTCGGCAACATTGCTCAAAAAGTTGCCACGTGTATCATCACCTTTACAATGTCTAGTATCCAACAAACTGAAGCAGCCAAACCTTGACCTCTCAGCGCTCATGCATTTGTCTGCTCACACAGCAGCAGCTCTGCGCTTCGACAGTAAAAGAGTTGCAATGAATCAGATTCATAGCCATTGTTAATCTTGAAATATCTTCAACTGCAGCATTGATTTTGGTACATTAACGAGAACAAGTCCATGCGCACAATATCGGATCTGATACTGATACCAGCATGGTATAATTCAATGCCGATTATAATCAACGATCCAAAAGCTTCTCCCAAATAATGGCACTACAAAAGCTGCTTCTATTTCGTATTGTGTCAAAGAGAAAGTTCCTGCTTGTTAGAGTGTTGAGACCATGACAAATGTGTGTGCTCTCCCTGTATGTGTGTGCGTGTGAGAGAGAGAGACTAACAGCTCAACCATACCATCAGTGTGACATGATGACAGTGGTTGTTTGCCTGTAATAGGGCTGGTGGGCGGCACAGCTCTCCACATCTTTCCCGCTGTTCTAAGGACATACTGACACTCCATGCACATTCACCACTACAACTACCAACCCACACACACATGCACAGCTTGTCTAAACGTCTACCATCTTATCTTCCACAAACAACACCCTTCTGGCTATTATCGCAAGAGTTACGTTAAAATTCTGCTGAAAATTAGAGATTACAGCACCGGCCAGAAGAACATGAGCCTTAATTGGGTATGAGAGAACATTTTGTTCTTGATTTTAATGCTGTATAACAAACAAAGTATTCACTTGCCTGAGTGCATATCAGTCTCTAAAAAAAGACTTATGCATAAATATTACTCATCCTAATGTCTTTTCAAACCTGTATGACTGATTTTCTTGCATGACACACAATATCCTAGTCAATGTTTTCACTATAATGAACGTGAATTGGGACTGGGGCTATCAAGCTTGAAAAAGAACATAAAAGCATCATAAAAGTGCTCAAAATTGACCTTTACAGTATACTTAAAATCTTTTAGAGCCATAAGATAGCTTTATTAGAGAGACTGAAAGTTAAGCAATGCATCACTCTTTTAAGTTAAATCTTTTGAATGAATCAGTTGAATCAGGCTGAAGTGATTCATTCATTCAACTCATTAGGGGAGATGATAACCTTAATAACTTAAATTTCTGTCTTTTTCTCACACAAAGCTTTATCGTATGATTTCAGATAGTGAACAATTCCTATGGATCTCTTTTACGATATATTCATGGTGCTTTTGAATAATTTTTGTAGTTTGTCAACCCTATTCACTTTTAGTATATTGAAAAGAGTGTCCAGAAGCATCTTCAAAAACTCCACTTTTGTGTTAAGCCATACTGTCAGACCAAAAGCACCCACTTGCCTGGCTCTGTATCTGTTTTATTTTCTTGACAACGACACATGTGGGCTCCCATGCGCACGCACAGGCCTTAACAAAAGGCGACAAAAGATCCAATGGTTGAGCCTCCTCTTTTTGGCTCCATCGTATCTAATCTGACCCGGTCCATAAACAGACAGGAGATATAAAGGGACTGAAATAGCTCGCTGCCCGTCACATAACACAGGGCTTGCAGATACCCATGGCACGGCATCATGGGTAAACATGTACAACACCTCGACCGCATTCCAGGATGAGACGACCCTTCAGAGCCCCCTCTTATCGAACCGCTCCCTGAATAGCTCTGCCATAGTGAGGCCAGACGGGTCCTGACAATGGACAGCACTCCTCTAACTTAAAGATAGGACTGAATTATGAATGACTCCATGAGAAAAAGATGTTGGCGGGGGTTACACTGACAGTGAGGGAATGACATGCCTTGGTTGACTAATAAATAAAGAATTTGATAGCAAATTGAATAAAGACTTACAATAAAAATATCTATAGTAAACAATACTATACTATTAATACTAAATAAGAGACCTCATGTCTTTAAATGTAAATGGGAAGATTTCGTACTTTGTACAGAGCCCCAGCATGCTATTAAATCACTTTGTGGTGTTACAACACGCGGATTGTATAATGCCTGCTGGTGTCACATTAAAAGGCTTCCCTGGCTGCCTGTGACGGAGTAGTGTCGTATACAGAAGATAACATAGCCCAGACTGCAATTAATCACTGCATGTTAGATTAAACAGAAATTAAAATTATTTCATATTACTAGCCTATATGATTTTCTTTCTTTCGTTGAACATAAAAGGAGATACTCTGAAGAATGTTTGAGTCGCTGTTTTTATACAATGAAAATGAACAGTGAATTTTTGATTCCAAACTCCAAAAATAAAGGAAAAAAGAAGTACCAATTAAACCAGTCTGTTTGATTCATGCGGTTTATTTCAAGTCTTTATATTTGAAGAACAGACCAAAGTTGAAGTCATTACTCGCTTATAATGTTTTCCTTCACTGCATTTGCAGTTGCATATATATATTTAAATATGCATGGATTCTTTTAAAGACACTTCTACAGTGATTTTTTTTTTTTCCTTTTTGGAGAAAAACAAAAAAAAAACCCTTTTAATATATTTTTTGGCTATAAAAATAATTATTTGACAATCATGTCCACTGCATTTGCGCATATTAGACTACACTTACGACATATAGGTTTTTTGTCCATTTTGAAACCGGATGGATGGATGGATGGATAGATAGAAGGATAGATAGAACGATAGAACGATAGATAGAACGATAGATAGAACGATAGATAGATAGATAGATAGATAGATAGATAGATAGATAGATAGATAGATAGATAGATGGATAAATGGATGGATGGATGGATGGATGGATAGAACAATAGACAGAATGATAGACAGAACAATAGATGGATGGATGGATGGATGGATATAATGATAGATAGAGTGATAGATAGAGCGATAGAACAATAGATAGATAGACAGACAGATGGACAGAACAATAGATATAATGATAGATAGAACAATGGATGGATGGATGGATGGATGGAACGATAGATAGATAGATATAACAATAGATAGATATAACGTTAGAATGATAAAACGATAGATAGATAGATAGATAGATAGACAGATAGAGAGACAGATAGAATGACGGATGGATGGATGGATGGATGGATGGAACAATAGATAGAATGATAGAACGACAGATAGAATGATGATAGATAGAACGATAGAACAATAGATAGATGGATGGATGGACAGAACAATAGATAGATAGATAGATAGATAGATAGATAGATAGAATGACGGATGGATGGAACAATAGATAGATAGATAGATGGATGGATGGACAGAACGATAGATAGAATGATAGAACGATGGATGGATGGATGGAACGACAGAGCGATAGATAGAATGATGGATGATGGAACGATAGATAGATAGATAGTTAGATAGATGGAATGATAGATAGAACGATAGAACGAATGATAGATCAATAGATGGATGGATGATGGAACAATAGATAGATAGATAGATAGACAGATAGAACGATGGACGGACGGATAGAGCGATAGATAGATAGATAGATAGATAGATAGATAGATAGATAGATAGACCTTTAATTTTGTGAATGGCATGAAGGTAAATGAATGATGATGACAAAGTTTTCATTTTTGGGTGAACTATCCCTTTAACAACATTTAACAAAAGCAGCTGCATCATCAGGGGTCTGAGCTCACACCCAGCTGTGTGCAGGGGGGTGAAATAATTGCAGACTGACTACAGATAATGTCATGGACAAGAGATAGTTAATAATTCATGGCCTCAGACGGATGAGGGTGTGTGGGTGGAAACAGTGGCTGATGTTTCAGCCAAAGGCAACGGGAAGTGATGTAGAGTGTCTGAAAACACTTAAAAACGTACAGGCCCTGCATTGATCACACGGCCTGGTGCCACAGTCAGTTAGGACAAAGATGAGGAGCCCCCTGCGGCCCCACAGAGATAATGAAGAAATATCTGAATATATGCAAATGATTCTTTGTCTTGAAAGTAGTTGTTAAAGGGATAGTTCACCCAAAAATGAATATGCTGTCATCATTTGTTCACTCTCAGTACTTCTTTCTTTTGTGAAAACAAGACTTGGAATCTAGCATAAAAGTATTGCTTTCATTATAATGAATAGATATACACCCTTTGTTTTCCACAGAAGAGGAAAAAATCCAACAGGTTTGAAACAAAAACTATTTGTACACCAAACTTTCTCAATCTCTCTCTCACACACGCACTAAACTCACACAAAAACAGACAATGCGCTTATTTGTCATTGTTTGACCCTTTCTCTCCATTCTTTCGCCTGCAGCTGTTTAGATCTACATCATAAAACCCTAAAGTCTCTAACACAAACAGTGACTTCAGACTGACGCACATGGAACCAGCTTTTCGTCTTTTCTCCCATGTCAATCTCTGACAGAATCTCATGCATCAACCCAGGGCTCAGACAGGCTATGAATAGCGCCACTCTTTTGTATGGTCAAGGCCACAGACGGTACAACAACAGCCGCCACTGGGGAACAATGACAGAAGTAAGATGCTTCACGAAGGGCCAGAGGTCTGACCCAGGGCGTGAGCTCAACGTGTCTGTGCCATTGTGTGTGTGTGTGTTCCGGCTGGGACGTGAACGGAGAGCCATTGATCTTCACTGATTTGACAGCCGAGCTTTTTGAACGTGATCTCATGAGTATTTTTGTGTATTTCTACGGAAAGTATGGTTGTACCACACAAACATTTACTTAGTTTTCATACAGAATGAAACGAACAATACTGACGTATTGACAGCACTAAAATGTAAATTACTTACATATTGGCAGTTGGATAAACGCTCCAAACCACTGATTCGAAACAAAAGATTTGTAAAGCTTCAAAGCTTCATGAAGCAGTGTTTTGAAATCATCCATCACTAGATATTGTTGAATAAAGTCTTGATCTTGTTTTTTTGGCGCACAAAAAGTATTCTCGTCATTAAGGTTGAACCACTGTAGTCTCATGAACTGTTTTAAATATGTCTTTAGTAGCTTCTGTAAGTGTTAATTATCTTGCTGTCAATGGAGGCCTCACTGAGCCATCGGAGTTTATCAAAAATATCTTAATTTGTGTTCCGAAGATGAACGAAGGTCTTACGGGTGTGGAACAACATGAGGGTGAGTAATTAATGACAGCATTTTCATTTTTGGGTGAACTAACCCTTTAATGTGTTTATTCTATTGTATTCAAATGTCATATCAGTGACATTATGTTTTTAGCCACATTTATTAAATGCAGTTTACTCATCTACTTAAAGGGATAGTTCACCCAAAAATGAAAATTTCCCCATGATTTACTTTACCCTCAAGCCATCCAAGGTGTAGATGACTTTCTTCTTTCAGACGGATACAATCGGAGATATATTTAAAAACATCCTGGCTTTTCCAAGCTATATAGTAGTAGTGAATAGGGTGCCCGATTTTGAAGCCAAAAAAAATGGATCCATCCACCGTAAAAGTACTCCAACATGGCTCTGGGGGGTTAATAAAGGCCTTCTGAAGTGAAGCGATAGATTTTTGTAAAAGAAATATCCATATTTTAAATTTTAAAGGTTGGAAGAGCCCGGATATGTTTTATATCTCCGATTGTGTTCGTCTGTAAGAAGATAGTCATATACACCTAGGATGGCTTGAAGGTGAATAAATCATGGAATAATTTTCATTTTTGGGTGAACTAACCATTTGATATGAATTTAAAAAATTTCGCTCTGTTTGTGACTTCTGCTGCAAACTCATTTTGAAGGATTCTGTACATTTCTGTAATGTTTTAACCATTATTTATTATTTAATTTATTGTGTTTGCCATGGAACACAAAAGGCGTTTTATATCTGTAAATGTTAAAAATTATAGCCTATGTATTAACAATGAGACCAGTCTTTTTTCATTGCTATTCTTACAATATCTCAACATATAGCCTATCTATAAATATCCAAATAATTTTATTTTATTTATTTAAAAAAAAAAAAAAAAAAAAAAAAAAGTATAATTAATAAATAATACAACTAGAAGAAAATAAATGTCTTCTAGGAACGTTGAATGTTATATATATTTTTTACTATTACTATTATCATAATTATACATTTACATTATATATTTGTTAGTGTGAATTCAAGTAAATTTGGCCATTGAGAAGACCTGGGAAAACCACTGCGTTTGAACATTTTACATTTTCAAAAAACATCACTTTATAAGCTGTTGGGACCAAAAAATGTCCCCACAAGGACAAGGATTTCAGATATTGCCATCCTTGCAGAGACATTTTGTCCCCATAATGTAGTAGCATATACCGAGATGGCAAATGGAAAATAGATAAATCACTATTTTACTTGATGCTTGTATGTAGAATGCATTTTATTTGAGTATGTATTAGAATAATGTATTAGTGTATTACATAATTGGCTTGCTAACATCTCAAACTCAAAACAATTGTAAGTCAAGTCTCTTCACTATTTGTGTTGCACATGTAGTTGCTGCCTATGTAGAACATTCTAATGCAGTCATTTATGAGGTTAAGGATGCTGCCTTACAAGGTTGTTTTGGATTGAAAGCTGTAGTTCCTTTGGTGCAGTTACATCATGCAATACTCTAATATACATGTGTTAAACAGGCGGTGACATGTTCAAGCTGTGGGCAGTTAGCATGTTCAGGGATATTTAGGGCTTTACTATCGCCTGCAGCTATATTTTCTGCTGTTGCTGCAAATGTTAATTACACTGTACACTAACAGGTCCCTTGTGCAACTCCTCTGAACACAATTTCATTTTTCTTGTTTATTTTCCTCTACGCAGTTTCATGTAAGCTTGTTTTGACCTCAGAGTAAAACAGATAAATGTGAGATGAAGTCTATAATCTGAAACAAAGCCATACTGTGAGATATAAAGTCACAATTATGAGAAATAAAATATCAATTGTGAGACCTGAATTCACAATCATAAGAAATAAAGTCATAGCTGACCTCTATTTTTTGTCCATATATTCTTTAGAGACCTGTGAAAGCAAAAGTTAACCTGAGAGAGGTGACCTGTTACATTAGTTATTAATATCAGAGAATGACCCACAAAGCACAAGCCTCATGTCTTACATATTTAGCAGTTATTTAACACTCTATGTGAATGCAGTCTAGATGCATTTTTATGACAGAAATTAAAGAGAGAGAGAGAGTATGTTTTTCCTCAAATCCTAGCGGTGAGGCCACGGAAGCCTTTGAATAAACACCCTAAAACTCCCCCATATGATCACAGACTGAGTGTGTGTAACCACATAAAAGGCACAAAAACAAAGATTTCCTAAAGGACGAATGCTGGGAATGCTCAGAAGAGGGGAGAATTCCAAGTTTTAAGATAAATACACAAAAACAGAAAGAATGAATCTTTTGGGTGTGTTGTGCAATGTGTATTGTGGGAAGGATTTGTGGTGTGATTTTGAATACACTTCAGTTTTAGTGTGTCTTTTCACAAAACAGCTGGAGTTGCTGTTTGTCCCACAGAGGTTTGGCATGGTAGCACATACTGCCACCGATATTCCTAGACAAATTCCAGCTTAAAAACAGACAGAGAAAACCTCTAAGATTTCTCTCTGTAGAAACCAGACACACTGAGTTTTGAAGTGACCCAGAATGTGGAGCCCGATCTATTCACAGCAGAACTGAAAGAGCTCGGTGACCCGCTCATGATGGGGAACTTTTTCCAAAATTCCTCTGTTGAACTGTAAACCAGTAGAGCAGAGAGAACTAGAGCAACAGGCATTCTCTGGGATGACCTGAGGACAAGTTTTTAACTATCATGTAAATTTTCAAAAGCAAATAATATATTTTACTGTACATTTATATACATGTTTGTTTATTAGTAGGAGCATTGCAAGATCAATGACAGCAACTGTTTGGAATCAGCCCACACAGAACTCTGAAACATTTCAATTGGCAAAGAATTCTAACATCCATCAGTCACAACATTCTACATCCTCCGGCTCTGGTGTGCTCTGTTATTTGTTGTGCATTTTGAGTTGAAGCTATGGTCTTGTGGTTATTGCAAACGTCTTAAAACATCAATGCAAGTTTGAATCTGCTTGTGAAATATACAGATCTTATTCGCCATCATTTCTTACACTAATAAAAAAGCAAATAAATAAATGAAATTATGCAAATCTATCTATCTATCTATCTATCTATCTATCTATCTATCTATCTATCAATCAATCATCCATGTTTTTAGTAACACACACACACGTATAAATTGCATCTTTAACGTTAAAAAGCAGCAGCTTCTTGCTAGTAAAGTTTTGATGGATGCCAACTGCAATCAAGGTAAAGATTGCAGTGACGAACAGGAGTCGTACAGTAAACACACGTTAGTTATACTGATGCGTCAAACTGTTGCACTGTACACATACTATGCACTGAATTTTGACAAGGTTTGTTCTGTAATGTTTTTTTTTTTTTTTTTTTTTTTTTCATGTGTGCTTTAGTGTGCATAAATTTATGAATTGTATGGACTCCTTATATCATTTGGTTATTAAGTGTCCTTTTGGAGTCTCCAAGTGTCTTTTTTGGAAAGACACCTAAATTTACCTTGAAAAAAGCTAGCAGAAAATACAGTTTTGTGAGAATCGTCCTTCAATCTGATTAACTTTGCTTGATAAAAAAACAACAACAAAAAAAAAACGTGTTAAACAAGTTAAATGAAGTATGATTCATTTCACAATAAGTATGAGATTAATCACACAAAAGGGTGTGATTAAACATTTTAATCTATTGACACCCCTAATATATATATATATATATTTAGACTCCTTGTTAGACCGTCCAACTCCCACGCCGGAGACCCAGGTTTGAGGCCCGCGCAGATCAGGGCGAGTAGGACCTGGGTGAGGAGTTACATATATATATATATATATATATATATATATATATATATACATACATACACACACACACACACACACACACACACACACACAAAAGCAACTGCACGCTGTTATTTTAAAGTGGTTTCAATATTCATATATAGAATGTTTCAAAAACTCAGTGAGGGTGTATAGCTACGGCTTGGAACCACTTTAAAAATGACAGCGTGTAGTTGCTTTTCTTCTGCTTTTGTGTTCAGACCCTCACATCATGTCAGCTTAATTACTCACCTCCAGCACAGACACTACTCTGCTCTGTCCTTTAAGGGATCCTTAATTAGAAATGGCAGAGAAGGAAACCATGTCTCTGGCCTTTGTCTCTCTTTTCTGCTTAGTCTCTTCACCATGCAGTGGCAATCGCAGCATTTTCTATTGCACCCCCCTCCAAGCCATTCATTAAAAACCATCTACATCTCTCTCCATCTCTCTTTTCCCTGCAAGACCTTCCATCTTTCTTCATCTCTCTCTCACCCCGTTCAAGGCACTGCACTTTCAGGAATAAGCTTTCATTGCCTCCACCGAGTCAATGCATTTCATTTCTATTGATCTGTTGCGTACCAGCCGGTGCAGTCCGGTACACATTTTGGTGACTATTAGGCTGTTTTCGATTACTTGGTCCAAACTGGAGCTCAATTCCACCCCCATCCCCTGCAACCACTGGTCTCTTTTCACATTGCACTTTTGAGTCAGAACTGCAGTTTGCGTCATCAAAGTGAGTGCCACTAAACACCCTACCAGTGCTGCTGTTCACCGCTGTAGCCAGGTCATGACTAAGATGGAGAAGATGCTAGTTATTTCACACACAGAATGTCACTTGCAAGAGATTGGTCATTCTCAATTGGTCAATAAATAAATACATAAATAAATGCGAACCTCCAGTCTTACAAAACAATGTTTTAATTTCGTATTTTTAGTATTAGTATTTTTTTTTTCCTATAAAAGCAGACAGCAACAAATAACATCCTCACATTATTACATAACTGTTGTAACATCAATATCATAAAATTTTAATAATAAAACAACCTAAGAATATCATATCATCCAAAAACTCAATAACTCACCCTCATCCAAAAATAAAATTGTAACAAAATACTATTTTAAATGACTTGATGTTGCCAAAGATATATGTATATATATATATATATATATATCTCCCTCTATAGTACGGTGTTGCTTCCAGGCAACATGGTCTATTTTAGTTTGTTTTTAATAAAATAAGACACCAATTGATTGATCAAATGTATCTCAGGACAGAATAACTCAAATACTAATCAATAAAAGTGCAAAAAAGACCAAAACATGACCCACAGGGGTCCATTTTGTGTCCTGTTTCAGCACATGTGCATATGTCACATGACTCCATATTTTCTCCAATGAAAAGTGCTTTTTTCACTTGTTTGTATCCATTTAATCACCCACAAAAATATGAGTCACCTTCACTGGCAAGTAAAGAAGTATTTTTAAGAACTTTACATTATATATCATCAAATGTTTTAGAGAAAATAACAAATAACTGTGTGTTGCCTCAAGGCAACATTGTACCATAATGGAATCGCATAAGGCCATACAGGCACAATAGGTTTGAATAGAAATGTATTATATTTGTAAGGAAAAGAGTTAGACTTATCTAAATATGTTGGCATTTTCACATGATTTTGTAATGCACTTATAAGAATAGTAATTCACATACTATATCTGCATATATTATGATCTGTACATTTTCTATAGCACTTCAAAAAGGTATAAAACACAGGTAACACTGGCAGTTGATGAGGGTGAGGATGAGGGGTCATACTGTGATGAGGAAGATCAAATCATAGTGACAATCCGTCAGGGAGACAGTGAGGGTGAGAGAGAAGATGGAGATGAAGATGAAGATGGATATGATAACTTGATATAATAACATAATAATATGATGGTTTGGTAATACTTGTATTCCACTATGGTACAATGTTGCCTGAGGGCAACAGCTGGATATAAAATGTTACTTTTTAATAAATATGAAACTTTTAATACATTAAAAACTAGATAAATTTGTTTGTTCAAGTGTCTAGTTAAAGAAATTGATGTTTTCAATAAATATATTTCTTTTCTCTACATGAAAATGCCAAATGTTTAAATTTTTCCATTGTGGTACAATGTTGCCTCGAAGCAACAAACTTATAAAAATTAAATAAATTAAAAAATTATGAAAATGTTTACTTATATTGTTAGTGTCGAATTTTAAGCAGGAAAAACAACACAAATAATTGTTTCCTCATTGATATCATATTGCGTACCATAGAGGGATATATATATTATATACATATTATATATATATACATACATATTTACACATATATATATATATGTATGTATATATATATATATATATATGTGTGTGTGTGTGTGTGTGTGTGTGTGTGAGAGAGAGAGAGAGAGAATTTTGGAACCTGAACCTTGGAAGCACTTACAAAACTGAATGACCAATTATATTATTAACTACTGATACATGTAGCATGAATAAATGAATGAATGAATGAATGAATGAATGAATGAATGAATGAATCAATCAATCAATCAATCAATCAATCAACAAACCAATCTATCAATCAGTCAATCAATCAATCAATCAATGACATAAGAGGTATATGGGATGAAATAGATTTTTCGGGCACTTCAGAAATTCAATTAATCAGTAAAACGACCATGAACCGCATGTCAGAACACCTTTTCCAACTGTTTTCAAATGAGCTAAACAAATCAAACACTGACATTAAATTGATCCAGAGCTACATTAAAAGAATTCTAAATGTAAAGATAAAAAGATAAACCAGAAAACATTTCCATGGTTTAACTTTCCAATCCTCTACTAGCAGCAAACCAAACCAGTGGGCCTCATGTCAAAATTATCTCTTCCTTAATCCCTGGAAGATCTAGAAAAAAATGGGACAGTGGAGGTCTCTTTAGATGAAGGCAGGGAAATGTTGGTATGTTGTGCAGTTCTGTGCACTCTCTGTCCCTGAGCTGAGTCCGCTCTGTCGCTCATGTACAGTGGACGGCCTACTTACTGCGACAGCCACGCGGCTTCACAAACAGGCCAGGAATAGCGTGGCGGGATCAATATGCTATTTATAATAACTGGATGCATAAATTACATTTGTCAAAAAGAGGGTGAGGGGGAGAAGGATGCAACCTAGTTTGCGCCCTGCCTTCGTTTGTTGTCATGCTGAATGTCTTATATGCGCTCTCTCTCTTTGTCTCTCCCCCTCTCTCATTAAAAGCTAGCACTTGAGCCATCGGGTAATGAAGGTGAGGAGGCTTCAAAGTGCAATCTCAGGGGGATGGGGGCCAGACACCAGACATACTTGTGCAGGAGAGTGAGACATTTGAGATTTCAGAACTCTTAATAAACTCCTTGTCAGAGAGAGGAAGCTTATGGGCTTGTTTATGCAGATGCAGGTGGGTATGAAGAGTGGATGGCGGCTCGAGGATCGGATGACTACATCTCTCCGGACTGGAGTCGGGCCAGCAACTCGGTTGGGCCTCCCAAGACTCTCTGTTCATATATTGGAAGGTTAATGCACCCAGCGGTACTGCACTGCAGTGGACGAATTATTACATATTCCTCTGGTGTCCACAGAGAGCGGTTCTAGATACACCAGTTACGACCCGGACTTCATTTAGCACTGACCTGAGCTGACAGGATGCTGGCATGAGAAATGTTTTTCAAAAGGTACAATAAAAAGAAACAGACAATGCGGATTTGATTAAAAAACGTTATCACTTTTGCAACACAACACAGTAGAAACTGCTGGATTCTAATGGAGCTTCTGTTTTATCTTGTTCTTGTTCCAGAAAAGAGTTTAAAACCTTTACAACTACACTACCTCACAATACATTACAGTTCAACACAATTAAATGCGCACCGTGTTCAGGAGTGAAACAAAGGCCTTGTTTATACCTGGTATTAAGATGTGTTTTCGTTGATCCGATCACAAGTGGGCAATGCTAAATACAGGTGTAAACGGGGTGTAAAATGCTTTGAGCTTGTCCACTTCCAGAGGTAGTCGAAAACTCATTCAACCGGATTGCTTTCATAGCATAAACGCTTATGTGGCCAAATGTGTTCAAACAGCCACAAAAGACCGCCTACTGAACTAATGCATAAACATTATGAGAAGCGAGCAAGCCAGATGGGATTTAAACTTTGTCGGCTGAAGACCTAGGTTTGGTTTGTAGACGAAAAATGTACCAAGCACAATGTTCTCTCACAATTCCTGATTTCTAACACAAACTCACCGCGTTTGGTGTAGTCTTGCGGCTATCAGAGCAGAAACGAAAGCTGATGCTCTTTGTGTGTTTTCCTTCGTCTCGGGGCACGTTCATTTGTAAACTGTGCATACTTATTTTGTTCATTAGATCGTAAGATCTGAAAGAGCCTATTTATTTACCTGCCCATAGACAGAAGAAATCAGGACAGAAGTGGTTGAAAGTAGATAAAAGAGATGGATTAAAACACCAGGTGTAAACAGGTATGTGTCTGCCTTGTCTACTTGTGATCCGATCGATCAAAACACATCTTAATACCAGGTGTAAACAGGGCCTCAGATTTGGACAATCTTTTACCATTTCTCTCCAACACCTGACTCTTTGTAACACACTAAGTTGAATTAACCTGCCACAGGCGGGTAATACCTGCTTGTTTTACAGGTGTGTGAAACTGCATAAAAATCAATTTTGCAGCAAAGTCTGAGCGAAACTTGAGTGCTACATGAGAAAATAAAAACCCTTAGACCTTATTTAAGCTACTTACATTCCCAGACCTGAAGTCATAACGGCAGAACGCACTCAAGGGCCTCCCATCCATCCACGTTTTACTGTAAAGTTCTATTGACACACAGAGTCTCAGGTCTAGGAAACTAATCCACTTATCAGTCTTTTGTATCGCCGAGTACACTGCCGGCAGTCGAGTGCCAAATGCATCTCGGTCTCATCAGCGCTGCCTCTCCCTTCCGGCAGTGAATGTACCGCTCAGGTCCACAGAGGAATAAAAATGAGCCAGCATCAATTTGCGATGTTTACCGGAAAGGCTGCTGATTACCCCAAACATTTATTGGTTTTCATTGTGCTGATTTATTTATGTGTGTTAAGCGAAGAATGGCAAGCGAGACGGGTTTTATTACTCATCTTTTATGAGAGGAAGAGAGAGGGAGTGAGACCGACAGAGATAAGAGTTCGAGAAGGCAAGGCTGACGATGGTCAAGCCTTGCCAGGTTCAATAATGTAATCATCGGTGAGAAATGGGAACCTTTCATTTTGTTCTCTGCTTCCATATCGCAATGCCACCGAGAGCCTTTTTTCAAATGGGAGATTTAATCAAGGCAATGGCAACACAGTGAAAAACTTTTCCCTTGATCAGAGTTGAGAGAAGCTATTAGTCTCTGGCGCCAAACTTGCAGATGGACGCCTGGCACTGTACTGCTGGAAAGTATGCAATCAATTAGTCATAAATCAATGTGGACTTAGTTGTCGGCTGTATAGAGTTCCGTTACACTTCATGAATTCCATGAAACGTCTCTCTAAACTTTATTGATCATGTAACTAGGCTGTAGTTTTTGACATCTATACCTCTATCCTCAAATCGGCCACCATTGTTTGATAATAGTAGGAATAGTTCACCCCCAAAATGAGAATCATTTGCTTAACCTCATATCATTCCAAATCTATACGCCACAAAATAAGATGTTTAGTAGAATGTTTTTCATATAGTTTAAGTGAATGAAGACCAGAAGCTATCAAACTCAAAAAAGAACCAAGAAAGCCTCATAAAGATAGGTAATACAATTCTTTCTGCAGGTTATATTGTTACATCAATTGGTGGCAAGTGTAATCAATGATTTGTTCACTTAGCTGAATTGATTAGTTTAAAGAAATGCTAATTCATTCAGGAACAAATCAAGTTAAGTCTTAATGAGCGAGTTATTTAAACATTGGAATGAAACTGGATGTTTCAGTGAGTCATCTAATCATTCACTCAACCATACTGATTTATCAAAAAATGCAGATTCATTTATACTGATCATAACATGCTCAACATAGTCAATATTAAGTGAAGGTTATATAGGATATGTATATAGGATATATACAGGATCATGTGACACTGAAGACTGGACTAATTTCAGCTTTACCTAGTTTAAATAATTATGATTTCGTAATGACTTTGAACAAAGTATGTGTATATACTTTTATTATACATAACTCCTTTTTGGTTCTACAGAAAAAAGAAAGTCATGTCCTTGCAGATTTTAGAAGATTTAAGGATCACTTAATAGGCAGCAACCAAGTCAAAAAAACTAAAATGTCTCAGGTCGGCTCCTCTGATCTCTACACTTTAACCATGACAGCAGTATATCTGCAAGCAGTCAAATATGCTTGATTTCACTGCTCTGCCTGCAAGTCGATGACGTGACAATTCAGGGGTCGCAAATCACAGCAATGGAGTGGGTGGAACTTTGACCAAGTGATGACAACTTCCACATCAAGCGGGAGATGGATAGATCTCATAAATCTTGATCCGAGGGCCTCCAATCAATACACTGAGCATGAATGGCAGCTCATTCTTCATATACGGGAGCGACCCACTCTACAGCCACCCGCAAACTCTCAGGACCTTGCTGTCATAAACTGTCACCTACATCCTTCATGTGACACCTGGGTCATGTAATCATGGTCGATATCGACTAATCACCTGGAGCAAAAAAGGAGCAAAAACTGCTAGCTAAACACAGTACTTTGTTGCTATATTTTATTTAGGGTGATATAACAACGAATGATACAATGTAAACAGCCTTCAAAACCAATGAATGTATTATGTATAACAAAGTGAGGGCTTGTCAAATTCACAATGTCAGTTCAGATGTTGTGAGCTGAAGCATATGCCCATGTTGTGCAGCCTCAGCAAAACGTATTTATTTCTGACAGCACTTTTCACCGCGGTAGTCTATGTTCAACATTACCTCATGTTTTTAATATCATACATCATCTTACATAAACCTCCAGCGTCCTCTTCTTGCCATATACCTGACAACATAAAGGTCATGTTTGACAATATGAATTCATGCCATCAGAAAGATTGTACAGGTACTATTCTGCGTAAGAAGTGCCACTGGGCAGCATTAATGTCAAGGGTATTGCAGGATTAAATTCTTAAAGGTCCAATCTGTGACCTCCATAAATCCGGCATTGATTTGTCAAATCCGTTTTTCTATTCATTTAATCAGACATGAAATGTTCATAAGAGTAGATGTTCTGCATGCATAGGTGTCTCTTCTCGATAATTTTCCTCAATGGAAAATCAATAATTTTGAGGCTGTATCGACTTGAAGTAAATTATATACAAGAGGTTTTGCTGCTTTCTACTGGTACTGCAAATCACATTTTATATTTCAATGTGAAGCTACACTGAACCAAAGCAGCATGACAGGAGAGAAGAGCATCCTGTAGTGTTTTAAACAGTCGGACGCGTTTTGAATGTCAGTGGAACTGTGGGGTCTCCAGGTGGCAGTGAGAATCTGAGGATTATCTGAGAACACTGAGTTTAAAAGTAACAAAGCAAACAATAATTAGCCTTCCCATGATCCTTTACCAGCCTCCCATCTATTACGTACCGCATATCAACAGATGTCTTACGAATGTGGGGGTGAAAGAAAACAGAAAACAGAAAATGTGGGCAGCCAGTCACCCCCCCTCATGTTTGTTTATCTGCACAGGAAGCATCAGGTGCCAACCAGTCTTCCATTTTTTAATGATTGATAATGGCGTCTCTTGAGAGTTGAGCTCAGCACAGGAAATGCTGAAAGGATATTAGCCGGGGCATCTCCTCTGTGCATTCATATTTTTATTTATGTGACCGCCACTCCAATAATCTGGACATGATTTTGTAATTGACACAATGACACTGCTTTACTGTTTATAATTATTATAATTATCATCAGTCATGCCATCATTACCATTGTTTTCATTAGCATGCTTATTATTGTCCTCAAACGTTCAAAAAAATAATCTGTAAAAAATAACTTTGTGATATTTACTAGTTGCCAAAAATATCACAGGTCTCAACAGTGAGAGCGTTTAATGCCGGGTTCAGACTACACAATATCTTTGTCGGTTACGATAGTCACTGTGTCAGATTATTTGATATTGACTCCTAAAATCGTGTCCTGTCTAGGACAAGAAACATGTCAGACTACACGTTGCCACCTGACCATTCATTGCTTGCCGTCTTTAACCACATGTGTGCTATCATCGAGAAGGCGGGACTATCGACTGACGGAAGGTGCCGTGAGCATAAACAAACAATGGGTAGCAGTGTGTTTTGCTCTGTCTTGTCGTCAGAAAAGCCCAAAAGTGGCCACATATATGGATTGCATGGATATTTGGATTTCCTCCAAAAAGAACTGAGATAACATATGTTTATTTGTTATTTACCTTTTTTTCACTCTGTTGTGGTAGTCCTTAGAGGAAACATCATAAACACAGGAGTATTGTGGACATTGCCATTTTAAAATTCCATCTAGCACGAACAATACCATTGTCTCTCTTTCATTTCGCCATGTTTGTAGGAACTATGAAGGTGCTTCTGTGCTTCTATTGGTCAGTGTCACACATGTGACGGAACTCATCGTGGACGACCGGAATAAAAAAATGAATCATGCTAGTCTTTCTGTCCTGACGTTTTGAAGCATTTCAGATGTGGCATCGGTTGTCGTCCACTATGACACGCTACACGAGCCTACGTCAAGCAGATTGTGGCAAAATCGGGCTAAAATCTTGTAGTCTGAACTGGACATTACTCGCATTTATGACTAATAATAGATGTGTGAGAACTGTAAAATGTATTTAGAAGCATGTGCGAATAAAAAAAAGTCCTTGCGGATCCTTTAAAAGTCTAACAAATTCAGAAATTTAAGGTCATAAAAAGTCCTAAGTATATTAAATGTTACAACAAATGTCTTAATTGTCATTTTAAGAGGTCTTAAATTTTGGGGGACAGAAAAACAGAAATCGCGATACAACCTAATGTGATTATAGAGTGGTGCGGGTATGACATCAGAACCCGGAAGACAATTTCGCCGCTGGTTTCTTCAAGGTTTTTTTTCTATGGAGTTTTATAATGGTGTTTTTCAATTTATAACCATAACTTTACGATACTTTGACGTTTTGTTCTACAAAGTAAAATAAATTACACATACCCATAAGAAAAATGCGAATTTTGAAGCAGTTATGTTCATTTTTGAAAAGGTATGTTTCTAATAAGTAACTGGATAAGAACGTTTGGGGTGTGAGTGTGTGCAGTTTACGTTGGAGAACAAAACGTCAAAGAATGTGCTCCCTGAAATCAAAAATCCCTGCATCTTTATCGTAATATAAGCCCACCATCATTCTCAGGTGTGTTTTTTAATCTTTGCATGATGTACATGGTTTTTCAGGTTATAATCATACACCCCTGCAGTCCACAAGCCTGCTGTCCTCCACCAATCAGCTTGTAGCATTTCCCTTGCCTGTTTTACAGACTGTAATTTCAGTCCTCTCGCCCGATACTGCACAGCTCTGAGAAAAGAAGATCTTATTCTGCTCTAGCATTTCTGAGCCATTACGGCCTGAGGGACTTTAGGACTTCATGATAAAGCAAACAAATGGCTCATAATCACAGTCATAATGTGGATATGGGTGTCATTAGCAATGCTATTTATTTCCCCAGCGCTAGTCGAGCGAGCACAGCTCTCGTTTTCCCTCCATTTCCCTTTCTCACTCTTTCCTCTTGGCAGAGTGACTTATTGTCTTTGACAAGAACGACAGCTCCTCCTTCCCATTTCGCGCTGATCCTCCGAACCCTACAGCATGGCGCTGCTCATTTGTGCAGCTTTCCGAAATCCTTAGCTGATCCTGAGTCAGTGCTAGCGATCTGGCGGATAAATGTGAGCCTGGTGCTCTCGATCCTCCACAAAACACCACGAGACAAGAGAGTAGAGCCTCAGATTAGCCAGACAGATCATCAAGCCAGGCCGAAAAACAGAGATGTCTCATGGAAGCGTTTCAAAGCAGGAAACCATTCCAAATAGGCTCAATGAGAGACTATAAGGAACACTGAAGATATGGGCAGACCTTCCAGTATAAAACATGGGGCACCTAAGACTTCGACAGTGGGCCTCAAAAGTGAGACTGCCTTTTCATGTAGGGTCAAGAGAGACATAACTTATTGAGACTATTCTGGTTTACTGCACAAAAAGATCAGCACACCTCAAAATATAAAAACAGGGACATGTCATTGTGTTGCATCATTCTCAGAGATATCATCAGCTGACTGTCACCTAGAAATAGTTTTGAGCTCTCCATCACCTTTCAAGGCACCAGCATGAACCCACTCTGGCAAAGAAGCATATTCCTCAATTTGTCCAAACATTAAATGCAACATTTATCCTTTACAATAAGGCCAATCCCTGAATGCACTATACTAAGCTTAGAAAATAAAATAAAAAACATCCAAGATGGTGGATGTTATAGGCCTATATTCATAATATACATGAACAATATAAACATTTTAACAGGATACACTTTTTATATTGATTATATACAAAGTATAAGTATTGATAAAAAAAAAAAATCACTTTAAATAATTAAAACATGGAATATAAATCTACATTTGAATACTGAATACTGACTGGGAAATTTTTTTCCCAGTCAACTCAATGGCAAAAAAAGTGTCCCAATTTACCTGAATTCATGATTCAGTGCTAAATATATATATATATATATATATATATATATATTTAAAACTATATGGACTATACATATATTTCATATACAATACTGTTGGTCAAACAAAAAGTGTCACACTGTCATCAAACTCTCTATTGTTGTGAGAGTAGACCGTTTACGTATTTGACTTATTTGACAGCTATGTATTTTTACATTGGTAGAAAAATTATAAAACAGCTTCATAAAAATCCAACAAATGAAAATCAATTCCTGGGGGCAAATATCATTGCTTAATAAAAAGGTTAATTCCTGGCAGTGATTCTTATTCTGAGCTGTATTTAGCTGCCAGTCAAAATGAGTTTCTTTAGCCAGAGCTGGTGAAAAGTATTCAGAATGAAGAAGAGAAAAAAACATCTTAAAAATAACACAATTGCAGTTCAGCAGCACTGACAGATTACCCTCTCCATTAGAAAACCTTTCGCTTTCTTCAAGTAATCAAAAAACAATTGGCAAAGAGCAAAAATTCAATCACTGAACGAGAGCAACATGAAGGCATTCAAATGTTTAAAACTTTTAAAATATAAACCCTTTTGCTGGGCTCTGGTTTGGGTGATTGTCATTGTTATGAACATTTGAACATCACAATTATATAAATATGCCACACCAGAGAGGAAAACAATTCATCTTTAAAGCATTCTCTCACTTTCTCCTGTTCTTTTCTCAGTCCTACCATCAGCCATCGTTGATTTTCATTTTCTGCAAATGACATTTTTACATTTTCTCTAAAATCATTACAGCTTAATTCATTAATCGGGGGAACTGTCAACAAAAAGGCCTACTGAGGGGTCTTCCAGCAGCACGGGGTCCCACCAGGCTGCCTTAAATTCTGCCTGGCAGATTACAAAGTCAACCACTGACTACTGTAGCAACTGCATAACTGCCTCTGCAATGGATTCTGGACTTTCTAAAACCACTTTAAAGGGGTCATTGATTATAATTTTAACTTTTTAACTTCAGTTAGTGTGTAATGTTGCTGTTTTAACATAAACAACATCTGCAAAGTTACGATGCTCAAAGGGAGATTTTTTTTTTTTACAGAAATTGCTTTTTAAGGACTACAACAAACGGCTAGTAGGGACTACAACAAGCTTCTTCCCAGGTTGGTGACATCACAAACCCCAAAATTTACATAAGCCCTGCCTCCGAGAACACGCAACAAAGGGGGTGAGGCCATGTTGGGCTGCTTTAGAGAAGAGGAAGAGTTGTTGTAGTAGAGTGTTTTTGCATAACGTCATTTTACGGCAGACTGCTTCACAAACGAGGGTCAACTCAGGGACAATCGTCATTTTGGCTGCATGAGATTCTCCAGCTTTGTTGTTGTTGAGCAACCGAAGCATGAGCTGTTAAAGCTCCACCCTCTTCTGGAAAGCGGGCGGGAGCAGAAGCTCATTTGCATTTAAAGGTGACAGACAAAAAAATGTTGTGTTTTTGCTCACACCCAAATAGGGGCAAATTTGACAAGCTATAATAAATTATCTGTGGGGTATTTTGAGCTGAAACTTCACAGACACATTCTGGGGACACCAGAGACTTATATTACATCTTGTGAAAAAGGGCATTATAGGTCCTTTAAAAAAATAAGCACTATCGCTGAGTCTGAATAAGCCTACTTCCATACTATGTAGTATGTAAGCCAAGTAGTATGTCCGAATTCATGAAACAGTAGGCAAAAGTACCCGAATGACCTACTACTTCGTCAGAGATTCTGAAGGGTGTAATCGATAGACATTTTACTATCCCATGAGGCCACGGGAGAAGATGAAGTGAATACAACTGAAGCTGTAGGTAGTACAACAATGCTCATTCACACTACACACATTCATGTAAAGAACATTTTTTTTTTAACGATCGCAAAGTACATTTCAAACCAAATGTTGTACTACCTACTACATGGTATGCAATTTCGGAGGCAGCATATGTCACTTCCAGATTCCATTCCCCTCCTTTTCCCACAACTTTCTAGGCTCTCTTCACTCTCCTATTCATTCAAGACATAGAAAGCAAACAACCAAATAAATAAATAAATAAATAAATAATAAGCCACTGTGCGTGGGTGTAAAGAAGATTTGTTTGCTTATAATTCAAAATCATTTATAATTCTATGGTAATATCTAACTGCTTCAGGCCTCTATAAATAAGCCTATAAAAAACAAAATCACCTTTAATCCCAAATCAAAACCCCAGTGTGCAATATAAAATAATTGCCTTACCTGTTCTCTGTCAAAAGTGAGACATCAAAAAGAAGAAAAAAGATAAGAAATGAATAATAAAGAAAGAAAGAATGTTTAAATAGGTAAACAAATGTCTCATTCAGTGCTGTCGTTACTCTCGCATTGCCATGGTCATTAAAACGAGATGGACCCAGCCCTCCCTGTGGCCACACAAATGACTCAGCACAATACATTTTCTCCCAATTACAGATCTGCTCCACACATTTTACTGGCCTAAACACATGCTGCTTATTAAAAATAAATAAAGCTGCATCCCAGACAAATACTCCCCCGGTTTGTTGTTTACCCAAACCGCAACATGCTTATTAGGAGAGTGCATATAACTACTGGTGAGGCGTAAACCCTCAATGGTGTCCAGTGTTGAAGGCTAGAAGATGGACAGAACATCATTGATCCAGCTATCAGACTCTAATAAAGCAACATTCAGCTAATCCAATCCATAGCAACAAATTTTTTTTTATATATATATATATAAAAAAATAATGGGCTTTTTTGAATAGGTAGAAATAGCAAAACAGGAATTGGTGTGGAAGGGATCAGGATTTAATGGGATCAGGATGCCATACAGGTTAGACTAATTCCTGCTTTCACATGAGAGGAAAGTGAACCACAAATTTGATTATTTTAATGGCCAGTGCCAATAATTACAGACCAGGATGATAGATTCTAGGCATTTGTAATACTGACTGTATCTCAGTTGGTTCAGCGTTACCAATGCTAAGGTCATGGGTTCAAGTCCCACTGAACACAAACAACTGACAAAATACCTGGAATTCACTGTAATAGCATCTGCCAAGTGAATAAATGTAAATTTAATGACAGCAAATTAAGCTGCTTAAACTGTTTCTACACAAAATTGACTCAAAATTCACAGAAAAGAAAACATCGATAAAAGCATCTGCTAAGTGAATAAATGTAAATTTAATGACAGCAAATGAGATTGCTTAAGTTATTTTCACACCAAATCAAATCAGAATTGAAAAAAAAAAAAAAAAAAAAATCACACAAGCAATATATTTGTGCTCATTGTTAGTTCATGTTAGCTTAGGTCCATTTAATTATAATCTATATGACTTTTGATTTTAAGTAAATGTTAATTAACATTAAGATTAATAGATGTTTTAGGTGTATTTTTCATTGTTATTTCATGTAAACTAATGTAGTTAACTATTAACAAATGAAAACTTATTATAAAGTGTTACTATTAAATGTAAATATAATTAAAGCTAATTGAGACTGCTCAAGTTATTTTACATAAATTTGACTCAAAAATAAAAGTGAATAAATGTTGATTTAATGACAGAAAATGGGATTGCTTACATTATTTTACACTCAAATGTCACTGAAAAGAGAAAAAAAAACCTCACTAAAACCCTCTGCAAAGTGAATAAATGTACATTTAATGACAGAAAATTTGAATTGCTTAAAGGAATAGTTCACCCAAATATAAAAATTCTGTCATCATTTACACACCCTCATGTTGTTCCAAACTTGTATGAGTTTCTTTCTTCTGTTGAACACAAAAGGAGATATTTTAAAGAATGTTAGTAACCAGACAGTTGATGGAAGCCATTGACTTCCATAAAATTTGTTTCCTATTATGGACGTCTATAGCTACCATCAACTGTTTGATTACCAACATTCTTTAACATATCTTCTTTTGTGTTCAGCAGAAGAAAGAAACTACAAACATTGGCTGATTGGTTTAAAGACATATCGGCTTATCACTACTCAATATGAAACGCGCTCGCAACCCACTTTACCTCATGATGTCATGCATTTCCGTGTGCAACAGAATATTTAATGGGGAGGGGAAAAAAAATTCTAGGATTGTATTTCATAGAAGAGAAAGGGATGAAAAACTCGACCAGAGTCCTTAGTGATGTCTTAGATGTCTAGATATTCAAGAGGCAGAATTACTAAATTTGAATGAAAGATTACAAAGACAAATTGATGAAACTTGCACAATAAAACCTGCAGGAACGTGATTTAAGAACGTAAATAGGGTCAATTTTGTTTTCACATTGAATTGAAATGCAGCGTGTAGCGGAGACAAGAAATAGAGCATGTGTGTGGGGAAACAGAAAGAGTTCTTGATGGAAGGGGAGTTTCTTTCATCTTGTGCTTACTTTGAGTACCACCTACATCATAAACAGAGCTCTCAATATCTCTCTTTTTCTAACTACCTAAGCCCTAAACCAAGCATGCGCTCCCACATATATATACACAGACCCACAAACATCAAACGCAATCATACACACACTTGCACACCAAACATGTATAAACAGACAAGCCCCAGAATAGAGACAGGTCCACCTCTAATGGATGCCAGCTCAAAGAGCTCCTCCAAAAATGAAAATACCTCCATTTTCCTTCTTTTTTTTTTTTTTTCTTTTTTTTCAGTGAGGCCCATCCAATCAAAAACTTTCTGTTCTTTTCTCTTTCCATCAGGCTGTCAAATCATCATCTTCAATCAGCAGCACGGCTCTCTTTCCCGCAGTAACGGATTAATCTATCTGATATGGCAGCAAGTCTCGACCAATGAGAAGAGCACCTCTAACAAGAGGAGAATGAACTCCTTTCCTTTTGTTTTTATGCATAATTCATGCACCACATCTCTCTGCCTTTCTCTCTCTGTCTCTGCCTCAGAAATTGATTATTTCACATCGGACCTGTCATGCAGATATTACACACCTAAAGGAAAACAAATATGGTTTATTTGCATTCCCATACATAAAGAAAGTCATACATATTCAGTTATTCCATGCGTGTTTCATCTTAACCCAGTTGTAATATGGATATGAGAGGAAACTGAGGCGGGAGCTTTTTTTCGAATTCACAAAAGAATCATAAAAACTTCACAGAATTGAAAAACATGCAGTTTTTCTTCCCTAAGCATTTCTGATCCAGCCCATGGAGTTCATTATTTGATCTGTTATATTTCAATATTTTTTTCCCCCCCGTACCATCGCATTCGTGACTAGGATGTCAACCTCGAGCTCATGCGAGAGAAAAATCGCAGCGCTGCGCTAAAATAGATGACCCAGTGTGCCATGCTGGGACGAGGTACAAGAATTTCCCATCCAATCTGCCTGCTTTACCTTCAGAGTCCCCATCCATTACGCCAATGGAGAATAAATGAATGGGATTTCAATATTCCTTCTAAAATAAATAATGAATCTGAGTATTTGCTTTGAAAGTCATTGTGGCCGGTCTCATATGTCATGGAGGCTTGGCAGCTGGCACTGTAAATGCGATGATAAAGCTTTATACAAAGGCAAAATCTCCCTATCAAACTCTGGCTTTTCCTTTCACAAACTCCCTCTGGCTGACAATCTTTCTTTGTCGGTTCTGTCATCCCTTCATTCATGAAACACTCTAATATCTGCTGCTCCAAAGCTCTTCCCCTCCAACTACATTGCTCATGCTAAACGCCAGTTCTGTTTCATTTATTACGATTATACACAGCATGCAAAAGCATGCAGGCAGATGAAGGGGCGTTGTGCTCCTATTTTATGTTTTGAGGGCACTCAGTGAAAGTCCTAATTTTTATTTTTTTCATTAATCATTACTATTGGCCACCCTTTACGTCTGTTGTTCAGTTTTGCAAATATTTAACCAATGAAAAGTATTATAAAGAGCTTGTGACTAAACCTCGTAACTCTATTTGATCCTCAAACTGTCGTGAATGAAGTGCCGCACACAGTTTGGACTGTCTGTTTGCAATTCAAGGGTAACTGTTTGTACAAAAAATACAGCATTTTCTTTACTCAAGAAACACTATATACATAAAGGCTAATGTTTTATGTATTTTTTATGTATTTTGTCATCACATACTCACCCTCAATTTGTTTCAAACCCATATGAGTTTCTTACTTCTGTTGAACACAAAAGAAGATATTTTAAAGAATGTTCGTAATCAAACAGTTAATGGTAGCCATTGACTTCCATAGTAAAAAAAAATAAAAACAGTCACGGCTACTATTAAATGTCTGGTTACCAATATTCTTTTGTGTTCAACAGAAGAAAGAAACTCATACAGGTTTGGAACAACATTAGGGTGAGTAAAAAAATGAAAAATTTTCATTTTTGTGTGAACTATCCCTTTTAAATAGCCTGTGTGTAGCACATCAACTTTTATATCATGAGATTTTGGCCAAATGACAATAAACTGAGCACCCACATAGCTACAGTAAACTCTATAACCTGTAAGTTGATAAAAAAAACAGAATGAGTTGCTTCAGATACAGCCATTCTAATGACAGAGTGCAGGTCAAAACAGTAGCTCCTCACTGCAGAACACGAGATCCAGGATCCAGATCCAGGGGGTGGAGATGGGTAGGTTTAGGGATGAGGGGGTGAAGATGGGTAGGTTTAGGGATATGTAAAGTGGGAGGAGTTGGATCTGGATCCAACCCCGCCCCCTAGATCTTGTGAGGACCATCTCGGTCAAAAACCTTGCAATTCCATTTGAGCTTCATATTGGTAAAATGATAATAATATAATGACACATTCAAGTCGCTGACCACATATAAAGCCAAAATGTAAACTTTGATAATGTGGTGTTTAATTATTTTTAAAAGACAGTGTTTTTTCCATTTCATGAAAAATAGCGGTTTTGGACATACGAGGTTTCGCCATATCGGAAATCATGATGTTGCTCACAATTCTTTTATTTTATTGACAGCTCTAGTTTTTATTTATTTTAACTATTTTTACAAAAGTCACACAATATGATATGACACAAATCTGACTTCTGACTTGTGATGCAGCCTGGAATTAAACCACACTGTGTTGCTTCATTTTCCCAGAGGAGGACTGGTCCCCCTACTGAGCCTGGTTTCTCCCAAGGTTTTTTCTCCATTCTGTCAAAGATTGAGTTTGGATTCCTTTACACTGTCGCCTCTAGCCTGCTTAGTTGGGGGCACTCAACTGAGCAGGGTAGCGTTTCCCAAAAGCATCATAAGCCTAACGCTCGTTTCACACTGCAAGCTTGAGCGGCGCGTGAGCAGTGCGTGAGCATAACTACATTGTCACTGCAGCTGCAGAGACGCGTGAGTATTCACACTACATATAAAGTGAGCATTTCTTTACAAAGACAGCTATAAATTTGGTCATTTATAAACTTGATAATCTTGAAAGTTTATTAACATGGGGAGGTGTACAACATTTGCATATAAACGTAAATAAATAAATAAAAGCTGTTCTGTGCATTTTGAACACTTTTTGTGTGAAATTACATTTATTTTGTCCATCAAAAGTGTGCTTTCACTTTAATTGAGCGTCAGCAGCGGGGCAAATATAGACTCGGCGCCGAAACCCCCGCTTCACTGCTGCTCAAGCGACGCTCCTGCTTGACGCTCACGCACTGCTCCTGCTGCCGGTGTGAATGCATCCATTGGTTAACATGCACGGCGAAAAAATATGCGCTGCTCATGCGCCGCTAATGCTTGCAGTGTGAAACCGGCGTAAGTTGATTGTAGAACAATTGCCACCAATGGTCTCAACAATCAATTTAGGATTACAGTGCTTTTGAGAAACGCAGCCCTGGATGATGGCATCACTGTTTTATGCAGAGCTACTTTATAGCCGAATTGAACTAATTAAAGCTGCAGTCTGTAAGTTTTGCCTCTTTGTCGCCATCTCTGTTTGAAACCTGCAACTGCAGTTATTTGCGGAATTATCACCTTTACGTGGGTTGTGCCTCGGCACGGCTCTTCAGCGCGGATGAATTTAATGTTTGCTGTCAGTCACCACATCGGTGTGGATACTGTACTTTGGAATCACAGATTGTAGTCTTGAAGTACGACCAAAGTAAGAATTTTCACCGGAAAATGTCATCTGAACAAGTAAGTAAAAAAGAATTAGGCCTACAATAAATCGCCCTGCCAATGGTGATTAAATCTAAAAATCGCTTAGCTTGGATCACATCAAACCGTGCAAATTATTATTATTGTTATACTTTGTTCTCAAATTGTTAATGTTAACAACATCAGCATTGTCTAATCTCTAACGCTAATTTGTCATACCATACAATCCACCATCAAAATGGTACGTCTAATTATTGTAGCTGCTGTGAGAAAAAGCTATAAATGATCAGCCTCACATGCGATATAGCCTAGTTAGCTGGGACTCGTTCTTTATGTAAACAGACATGACGCAATTACACAAAGACAAACGGTGACATGCTTGAATTTCCCACAAAAACCCACCAGTACCACCTGAATTAGAAAACATTATTACAAGCTTACCATTGTTAATTGGGCTAAGGTAAGGAGATAGTTTTGAACACTAGCTGGATATGTACTTGCTCAATAATTGATTTTGGATCATTTTTAACCAAAAAAAAAGTTACGGACAGCAGCCTTAAATAAATTGATGATCTTTACAACGGAACTTAATCAACACTGAACTGACATCAGCTGAACAATAACACTATTTTCTTTTAGAGCTGCTTTACAGCCGAACTGAACTCTGTTTGCATCATTGAATCATTACTTTCTTTTTTTTTACATTACTGTACAGTAAAGCTGCTTTGAAACAATCTGTATTGTATAAAGCGCTATAAAAATAAAAGTGACTTGAAAATATGAAGGTGGATACTTTTCCACCAAACTTAGACCTGATGATCTCTTCCACAGCAAACGTTTTAACCTCCACCAATCATGTAGCTTCATTTCCAAAGATACACATAGTTCTTTTGAAAGTTGCATTTAAAATCCACTTAACACAAGAAACTGAGGGGGCACGTGGCCCTTCAGCTTGAACAGGCATGGTGATTCTGGGAAGATGAGTCAACTGTAAAACCTCCTTTCTGAAGGGACACGATCTTAACGCAGCATGCGAAACGTTTGGGCGGTCTAGGTCTGTGACCTTGGCTGATATAATGGTTCATGCAGAAAGGCATTTAGAAAGAACTGATAGAGCCGAGGAGCACTTTTCCAGGTATTTTGTATCCTTTGGAGAGCATGGCATCTGTGATTAAGAGCAATAGCTTCAAACGACTGGGCAGAATGCCTGCAGCTGTGCCCACACTCTGTAGTTCTTTTTCTATATCTTTTTCTGTCCTTTTAATGTATGAATAAGGGATGAAGTTGCTGCTGTGTTTTAAGAGGAAACAAAAGGGAAAAGTTAACAGTTGGCGGGCACATGTAAACAACTGCTTCCAAGCGGTCCGTTCGCTTTATCGCCCTTCTGCCGGTGCGTTTGGGATTCGGCACAGATCCATTTAGTGACTGGTGGCTAGGAAACGGTTTAGTCAGACGTCTGTTTTATGGAGAGTGTGTCTCTGTGTGTTCGGCTATGTGTTGAATATTAAAAAGGAGGTCTTTAGGATTCTAAAGGCCCGTTTAAATGCAAAATTCGGTAGTGTACGTTGCCTGTGGATATGCTGTAATTTTGGTGACGGCCTGCTTCCGCTTCATTGTCAAGTGTACGTGTGCATGTGTGTGTGCTGAAGACTGTCAGAACCGTGTCGGAGCTTGTTGTGCCTTTATTTTCTCGGCAGGATCACCATATACTATTTTCACCATTCAGGCTGTCACTGGGATCCCACTTCTCTCAATTATCATCTTATTTAAGGGCAATTTGGCTCTCTACATGATAGACGAAGCAAAAAGGGGAGGTGTGGATGGGAAAAGAGACATCTTGTAATTGGGTCTGAGAGAAACAAAGGAGAGAGGTTACACTCCTTATTATTATTTTATATTGATGGTAAAGGATTGAAACAGACATCTACTCAAGCAACCACCCATCAACCATGCAAAAAAACTCTAGAAGCCATCTTACCACAGCCTGGCAACCAAGCAGAACTCTATAACAACCACATATCAACACCTTAGTATTGTGGAGGCAAGTTTTCCATTGGCTTTCCAAAGGCCAACTCGATTTTCCAACTCAATTTCCTCTAGTCTATTTCTTGTGTATATTGAGCAGAAATCCACTATATCAGTGTTTGAATGTAATCGCCAAAAAAAGATTAATTTAAAATCATTCGGTGACATTTCATATTTACCCTAGTGGGTGCCAAATGGTATAACAAATGGACAAATCATGTGTAGCATTACAATCTGAAAAAATATTAATTCAGAGTCATTTAATGACATTATTTACGGCAGCAGCTGATGACAAATGTGTGCTTTTCACGTTATGAAGGCGTCATCGAATTGATTCATTCAGAAGCAGAGAGTCGTTCATGGTCGAAACAAGTGTTATCATGCTTTATTAAAATTTCCATGTGAATAAATCTATTAAGAAACTTCAGTGTTAAAGTATTGTGTGTTTTCTCACAAATAAAAACAAAGCAGATATTTTTCCTTCATTGTGTGAATTGCTGAGTATACCTAGTCAAACTATACAATAAAGACAATAACAGCATAAAAATAATTTTAAGTTTAACTTTGTCATTGTAATTTATTTCAGTCACATTTACACAGTTATGATTCGATCATTCTGTCCTTGTTGAAAAATGAGTCAGTGGATTAAAGTGGAACGATTCATTCACTCAAAAGATTTGTTCACAAACTAAACACTGCTAGACATTAGAAGGAGTAATATGGAACAGGTGGATAGTTTTTCCAAAAAGCCAAACTGTCTGATAATGTCATGTAGACTAACTCTTTTCTAACTCATCGTTTGCTACTCCATTACCACGGTCTGACCGTTTCTCTCCCTGCACGCTTGAGAGATCAAGGCTGTCTGGTTCTCCTTGCTCTCCCTAATGGAATGAGCATACAGTTTACAAATTAAAACAATTATATCTGTGGGCTAGAGGCGCACTGGTCCATGAACCATGAAGCAACAGCGTGCCAGAGCGCCAGTATTTCAACGTGATGACGAGAGTAGAGGAAGATGCCAAAGACAGCAGTAGGCATTTATTTAATTTGACTCATCTTCGCTCTGCATGCAGCTGCGGCATGACTTGATGTTCAATGTTGAAACACACATTTTTTTTTCCTAAGTTAATGGGGTGGAAATTAAATGCTACGTGTTATATGGGGTGTCCAATCCAGTGTACAAAACGGAGACAGATAGCAAGGGAGTTCTGGGTAACTGTGTCTAATTTGCCATTAAAGATGCAGAGCTTATTTAAATCCACTAAAGAATGGTGTAAGTTTGTGAGTAAGAGTGGCTCGGGGGTTGCGTAAGCTGAGGATATTTTAGTTTCTCTCTTGCTCGGTCTGATCTGGGCGCTTTTTCTCACTGCCATGATCAATACACATCTATAGCATGGCAAAGTATTTCTTATGACTATGCAATGTGAATTCTCTGTAGTATAACCCTCCTCTCCCCATCTTCTCTTTCATTACTGGCCTCGCCTCTCATGAGACAGGATTATTCAATCTCTCTTTATCGCACACTTGCTCTCTAATTCTAGAAAATATACAGTATCTCATAAGCTTTATACCTCTCTTCTCATTTTTCTGTCTCATTCACAAAATTCACACACAAGCTTAGATCTCTCTTTATGACGATACCGTATACCGTTTATGACGATAATTAAACAATTTTAATAATAAAAACATATTGTTACAAAATTATGATGAGAAAAATGATTGAAGAAAATTTGTTTTTTTTTTTTGAAGAAAAATCTTGACAAAAATATATGATGTTTCAAATAATCAAAATCAATGTCAATAATGCTTTCCCCACTTGAGTGTGAAGCTAAACACTGAATGAATACCTGTAAACTAAAACCCTGGTTGATTAACTCACCCAAACACATCATATACCCATGATCAGTGTTGGAGAAAGTTACTTTTAAAAGTAATGCATTACAATATTGCGTTAGTCCCTAAAAAAGTAACAAATTGCATTACTTTTACTTTTTCTCACCTGTTTGTTTTTTAATAACAACAAAAAAAGTTCTATTTTTGGCAAATGTTAAGGCCCTTTCACAACAAAAGTGAAATGAATAAGCCTCAGGCTGAAGGAAATGCATATTTACACCTGTACTGTAGAGGGCGCAGCTCAGACAAACCTTTCAGCTGTGCTGCCATTCTGGATTGAATAAGAATAGGATACAGGAGAAGGAAGTTCAACACTCTTATTTCTAAATCTAATCTAAAGTAATTCTTGCTTATTAGTATGGCTGAATTAGATCACTGAAGGTCAACAACAAAGACACTGGTTAATAAGGTGAGATTAAATACATAAAGTAGATTTGTGTAATTTAATATAGTTAATTATTACAGGTTTGCATACAATTCTGAGAATGCATTTTACTGTTTTTATTCATTTTGAGGAATACTGAATGTTTTCGTGCAAGTGAGTAAATGCATGTTCACATTTAGTCTAGAACTACAATAACCACCATGTTCACACAGCGCACACAACACCTCTGCACTTTATTTCTCTCAACATGGGGACAGGAGAGGTGTCAGTCAATAAATGTGAAAAAGTAACCTGCGTTACTTATTTGAAAAAAGTAACTTAGATATTTTGCTGTAAACTGAAAAAGTAATGCGTTACTTTATTAGTTACTTGTAAAAGTAATCTGATTCCATAACTCAATACTTGTAACGCGTTACCCCCAACACTGCACATACACACACAACATAAACATAATTTACATCCACAGAAAATTATGTGAAGCCATAAGTCAACTTGTCACATGCTTATCAGAATGTATACAGGTAAGTCACAACGAGAATGCGCTCTTTCCATAACATAGTAAAACACAGAGAATAACTATGCCATGAGGATATATGAAACACATTTAAAGGACATTTTCATCCACAGAAAAATAAACAGCACATACAAAACAACAACAACAACAAAAAACTCTGGTTAGCTGCTTGCAGTTAGCTTAAGTGGACTGTTCTTGGTCAGAGTTAGCTGCAATGTGGACCAAACCAGGCCATTCATTCGAAGGTCTGGTTACATCTAGCACACATCTACTGTATCAGTTTTTAAACGCAACAACCTTTACCTGCGCTCTCACACAGGCACACGTACCTCATCCCCTGCTTTCTTACACAAAACATCCTCTTGATTTTATCTCACACACACTTCTGTGCACAGGGTGAATCAGAGGACTGATGGTTCCCTCTGATAACCAATCAGAGTAAGTCATCTCAGTCACATCAGTCCATGCCCAACAGATGTGCGCACGCTTGTGCTTTCCAGCTGTTTTCGCCAACATGGAGAGTGATGGAGTGGATTGCAGCCCACTCAGACTGTACTGAAAAAGATGTCCCGCAGTATAAACGTATGTATGTCTGCATATGTAGGCAAAGCCAAACCAGCGCACATAGCGGCCCCTGAGTACCATCTCTGCTCTCCTGCCCATTTGGACGCTCTGTCTGTGATTAAAACTAAGCTTCTGAGCAGATGCTGGGACACATCACAAGCATTATGAGCCAAATACCGAAAGACACATGCACAAGAAAAAGCGGCCCAAGACGGAACCTTGGGGGATGCCAACTTCACACCAACACAAATGAAGCCAGCAGGGTAAGAGGTGGAAAAGCATAGAGCGAGAGACAGAGAGGAGGACAGAAAGGCAGCTGAAAGGAGTTTCTGAGGGTAGAGGGTTCAGACTAGGGTCAGTTTAAGCTCTTCAAAGTGTCTGCTCGGGGTAGTCAGACTGGATAAAGCTCCGTAAAGACGCCTTTGCAATCAATTTGCATTTAACGCGTTTCACTCTCACAGGCCCATTCATATTCACTCTCCATGTGAGAAGAGAAACTCATTTGAACCAGTCAGCTTGAAAAAAAAATCAGGCATGAATTCTAAATATCACGTCTAAGTATCACATCTAAACTACACGTTCCACGTTAAAATGGTGATCCCGTGGTTATCAGAGCCTGGAGATTAATTAGCCAGACGTGTCAAAGCAGATCATACTCTAAACATTTTAACAACCACCTGCAGGGTGACATGAGACATTTGCCTGTTAAAAAGTAAAGAAAAGTAGAAATCAGGAATTGAACACCTGAGGAAATCCAAATGTCATGTCCCTGAAGAGCGTTCTTGGCAATTATCTTTCTTTATCTAATGAAAAAAGTTTATTTACCCCTCTACCCTCCCTTCTCAAAGCTCATTTTTAGTCAGCTAAGTTGATGTTGAAGCAAATGTGAGAGGGTGTAAATTAGATGTGAAAGAGAAAAAAATACGCCCACACAATCCTGATACTTAGAAGCCCAAGGCAGTTGTTCTGTGCAAACCTCACCTCAGACAGATTTGACATGGAGAGTGTTGCGAAGAGCTCAGCTTCAGCCTTTAGAATTAGAAACTTACGGAACAACGGTGAAGAGTTCAACAAAGACAGCTCCCACCTGCCATTGCTAACAGTTCAACGATGCTAGCTGAGGACTTTCTCCTGTTTTTGGTATCTGTTTTCCTAGTATTAAAGGGCTAGGTCACCCAAAAATGACAATTCTGTCATCATTTGAGTGCCATTCCAATCCTGTATGACTTTCTTTCTTCTGCAAAATATAGAAGAAGATATTTTGACTAACTGTTTTTGTCCATACACTCTTAAAAATACAGGTTCTTTATTGGCATTGATGGTTCCATGAAGAACCTTCAACATCCATGGAGCCTTTCCATTGGATAAAAGGTTCTTTATTTGTGTAAAAAGGTTATTTAGATTAAAATGTTCTTCACACTAAGAAAAAATGGTTATTTTAAGAACTGTTCACATAAAGATTCTTTGGGGAACCCAAAATGGTTCTTCTAGTTCAACACTTTGAAAACCCACTCCTGAGAGGGTAGAATGAAAGCCAGTGTGGTCAGAAACAACATTAGACCCCCAAAATAATAATCTTTTATGTTCCACAGAAGAAATAAATTCATACAGGTTTGGAATGACATGAAGGTGAGCAAATGATGACAGAATATTAATTTTATTAATATTACTATCCCTTTAATACCATGTGCGAACCGAATCTTTGTGTGATGGTCTTACACACCCAAGGGAACTGTGAAAGACAGAGAGAGATGCCTCAGAGAGAAAGAGATAAAAACAGGGAGATAGAAAGAGGACGCTAAGAGAACAATGTGAAATGTGACGAGGCATATTTAATTAAATTTCACAGGCAGTAAGGAATCAGATACAGGACACTCAAACAAGCGGTTCAGTCGCCCAGAGAGTAAGATGAGATTTGTTTTCAGGGCTGCTATTAATATATGGCAAAGTGCTTCCCTGATAAGTGAATTGCTTGGCCATAATTAGCAGCCTGAAGGATTCGGAGCAAGAAAAGATGCCATAGAAGGTCCACCAATACAAACAAAGAAAGATTAGTGGAAGAGGAAAGATCAATGGTCACTGGTCAATGTGCTAAGCTTTGGTTGAAAAGATGGAAGATAGAAGGTCCTCCAAGGTTTTAAAAGGTGCTGTGAGCGATTTTAGATGGGTTAAAGTGGTTACACTTTGAATGCGTTATTAAAGGTTCCAAAAGTTGGTTTTCGCAGCAATGTAATAGAAGAACCATTTTGTGCTCCCCAAAGATCCTTTCAGTAAACGGTTCTTAAAAGACACATTTTTTTTTTCTCGTCTTATTAAGGAAAACAGTTTTATTATCTAAATAACTTTTCCACTATGAAGAACATTTTGTGTAATGGAAAGGTTCCATGGATGTTAAAGGTTCTAAATGAGACAAAAAAAAACAAAAAAAAAACAACCTTTACTGAATTAAGCATAGGCCATTTCGCCCCTACTGTTAGGTGTGCTAACTACACCATCTGATTCACCATCTTTTTCCACAGCTATTAAAAATACTACTACTTTAACATATCACTAATATTTCACTATAGTACAGTAGGTGTTTTACATTTTTTTGAAGGCCTCTTAAAAACTTACGCCCTCCATTCGCAGTCTCTGCTGAACACCACCCTCCAAAAATGTTTTAGCAAATGCAAATAATTCTGAATGACTAAAAAAGCTCTTTTTTTTTCTTTCTTTTTTTTTTGCTATGCTAGTGTATCAACAAACACTGAGTCACTCTCAACACGGGTTTGACTTTGGGTAAGATCTGATAGTGTCCGGTCATTGGCGTTGTGTTGACCTTTGTCTTTGCTGATGGACAGCCCGATAAGCCAACAACCTCTCAAACCTCTCAGTCACCATCTACAACTGAATCATGATCACTGTCCCATCTCAAGAGCATTTTTTTTTTTTTTTTTTTTTTTTTTACATTTTTTTGTTACATAATGTGTTCTCCACTCATAATGTGACTATATTGTGAGATAAAATTATAGTACTCATATCTTGCTGTAACAGTTTGGTTATTTGGTCACACACTGCCCCAAAAATGGTAATGTTTTGAGAGAGTGCTTGTCCTGAGAGAGAGAGAGAGAGAGAGAGAGAGAGAGAGAGAGAGAGAGAGAGAGAGAGAGCAAAATAGGAGGAAAAACAATAGAGAAGCCACGGAAACCTTCAGGGCCAGGAGAAAGACAGAGCAAAGACAGAGTGAGCTGAATGAAATATGAATGTCACAGCGGGTGGGGGGAGCTTTTTGTTCTGTTTGTAATGGTGAATATTTGATGAGTCGAGGCTGTTCGGTAAGCATAGCACCATATGCTAACAATCAAATTATGAGCAGGCAGCAAAGTCACTCGTCATGTGAGCCATCGGCGCTGCGGGAAACACGGCATCTTGTGCGTCAGTGGCTGAAGCGCCCAGTCCTGCCAACAAACAGGAAACTTCAGCTGTACTCCTCAAAGGGATGATCTAATCCTGACCATGTTTTTTAAGATTCATGTTTAAGGGTCATACATCCTATGACTCAAGCTGCCTTTCGATTCATAGGCTCCCACACACACACCGAACTGAGAATGTGGGTAGAAGTTCACTTCACTTGACAAAATTTGATCATTCGGAATGCCATTCAAAATCATCAAACACAAGAAACAAGAGAGATCAGGGTTAAACTTGTGTAAGTCTACAGTATATATATATATATATATATATATATATATACACACAGGTCTTAGAATTTGGAAAATAACACTTCAGATGAACAGGACATTGAACATCACATCAATGTCCAGTTGCATGACCCAATTTTGGCCACACATTTGACTCTAGAATACTTTGGTATACAGAGGAGTTCATGGTCAACTCAGTGACTGTGAGATGCCCAGGGCCTGTGGCTACAAAACAAGCCCCAAATCATCACCACTCCACCAGCATACTTGACTTGGTATGAGGTGTTTGTTCTGATATGTTGTGTTTAGTTTCATCAATCTTGGCACTGTGCATTAGGGCCAAACATCTCCACTTTGGTCTTGTCCGTCCAAAGGACATTGTTTGAGAAATCTTGTGGTTTGTTCAGATTTATAACCAATGAAACCATTTTCGTTTTACCAATGAAAGGTCTGGTTGCAAATTCCTGTGCATCAGCAAAACCGACTGACTGATGAGCAACAACTATGACGTAATATTGATTACCATTTTCTACCGACCCCTGAGAACTTAATTTTGGACTAGTTCTCCTTCTACTGATGAAGTACAGGCCTGAGCCTTTAACGATTGTCAATAGGAACTAATTGCTGGCAGCGCGATTTAATCAAGGATTTAACTAAATTTGTATCTAGGAAACAAGCCCAGAGAGTCAACATCGGCAAAATCATTAAAGTGACTTTTCAAAACATGGGATGGATTAATTCACATTCGTTGCTTGAAGCGTATAGCATATCAGTGCTTTCAGTATGATTTATGAATGTTTCATGACACATTCAGGTATAAAAGTTGAATGAATGACATCATGAACAATGCCATATGGCTGAAGCTCTGGGGAGTCCATCAGTCAGAGACAGAGATACACTTGCCCTCAAAGTATTTATGACTTAGTCTGTTCCTTCCTTTTTTTTTTTTCCATTGTTCCCAATCACGACCTCCTCTCCTCCTTCCTTGTCTTCCGAAATGACACCCGATCGTTATACTTTGATACCCTTTCCGCCTTCCTTCAATGTGAACAAAGTCTGACATTAAGCTTTGTGACAAAGATCAGCCTGGTCCAAAAAAAAAAAGGTTTACTAATCTACGATAACACAAGAAAGACAGCGGCTGTTCTGACATTATCATATCCTTTTTAAGAATGCAAATCTGCAAATATGAGCGAGAATCTTGCCTAATTAGTGAAGGTAGTTGGAATCAAAGCAAGAACGAGCTCTCTCGGGCGTTGCGGAAAAACAGTTTTGATACGTCACATGGGTGAAGGTCTTCTTCACCACCCGCTCATGATTTAATTGTACCCATTTAGGGAGATCAGAGATTCAACTCTCAAAGATATCAGGCATAAACTGGCCATTCCGGTATTCTTTTAAACTTTCTATTGTATAATACAATACAATACAATACATATGCACATACAGTATATAAAGTATAGCCATACAGAAAATAATTAGCATTTTTGAGTAACTATTCCCTTAGAGCAGCTACAGAGGACACATGTATCTCAAAGGGTAACTTTTAAGATGAAGTAATGTGACCTGTGCTATTGTAAAAGCTTTCAAGTGCAAGGTAATTGGCGGTTGTAATTTGGACAAGAAAAAAAAAGCAACTGGATATAAACTAATTGGGACGCTAATTCACCTCAGGGAAGAACACGTAAAATCTCATTTTGTGCTGGTTTGTTTTCCTGTAATTGTTCTCACGCCTGCCTGATCAAGGTCATCTGAGCCTGCTGTTATGAACCCTCCACCATGCTCAATAAATATTACATGTACCAAAGACACAGGAAGGAGAAAAGCAGGAGACTGGAAGGGTGGAATACAGACACCTAGTAAAGATGAATATGGGAAGACAGGAAAGTTATTATGACCTTGTGCAATCTGTTTGTTAACATGTAGGTTTACTTGATGTTTGAAAAAAAGAAGGTTTCCCTTGTGTAGTGAGCAGCAGGGCTTAAGCATCCTCAAAGCTATTTTAAAATACATGAGGCCACAGCACTGAAATACCAGAGTTACGGCTAATTGCATCACAGGAATACTGTATTGACTCGTTGCACGTCTGGCTTGAAAAGATCGTGTAGTGGGGCTGCAACGAATTGATAAAAAATAATAAGCGAAAATAGTCGACCACAAATGGCATGATTGAAGATAACCATAAAGCTATAACCATAAACCATTAAATATAACCATAAAGATATAGTATAAAAGAATAAAAGAAAAGAAATATAAAAGAATAGCACTGTCCACACCACAGCTATAACAATAACGATATAGAGAAACGATATCATTGGGATCACATTCAGAACGATTTTTTTTGTTTTTTTCAGCTGATGAACGATAAAACACTGACAGCCAATCAGAATGCATTCTAATTTAAGAGCTCGCGCATTTAAAATGGCAGACGACATTGAGGAAAAGTTAATCGCCAAGGTCCAGAAAAAGCCAACACAGTTTGACAAGTCAACCTCCCTTTTCAAGGATACTTTAAAGAAAACGTATATATGGAAAACAATCGGTCACACCCTTGGAAAAAGTGCTGAGAAGTATTAACGATTATGCCAGGCTAGCAAACAGTGTAACATAAAATTACCTCAGGTATCCAGCGCTAGTTTCGACAACATTGTCTTGCTTCCTTTGAAGTTGCAGTGAAAAAGTCTAGGCGTTGGTTATTATTCCACTCTTATTGACTTCGTCAGCTAAATTCTCCGTTAGATTAGATCGATTGCACTCACTCGAAACATAGCATGCTGAGGACATCTGCTGGTTAAAGCCGTGTAAATGCAACAAGAACAGCAAAAACATGCTGTACACACTTTGAAACCGATTAAATTTCATATTTGAAATCACCAATTAAATCTGATAACAACTGTATCATAAATTTTGTTTCTAAACGCTCTAATCATGAAAAAAAAAAAAAAAACCTAAGCAGAAGGAGGCGTCTGACTGTTTCTATAGGAACCGGAGCTTCTAACGGCTTCTAAAGGCAGCTGCAGTGACGCGATGACTTTACCAATCGGCGATTGGCTCTTATTTAGAAGGCGGGACTTATTCCACCATATTGCGTGTTGCACTTTCTCCCATTTATAATAATATGAGTGCACCATCTTTCTATAAGTCTTTGATGTAACAAAATTAACAATGTGTATTATAAAATGTAATATTTTTAACTAAATAACTTGACTATTTCTTTCATATTTCCTACATTATTAAGCATTTTATTTTATTTATTTTTATTTATTTTTTTTGTAGTTAAAGGGATAGTTCACCCCAAAATGAAAATTCTGTTATCATTTACTAACCCTCAGGTTATTACCTGTAGGCCTATAAATTTCTTTGTTCTGTTGAACAGAAAGGAATGTATTTTGAAGAATGTGAGAAACTGAACAGGTCTGGGGCACCATTGACTTCCATAGTATTTTTTTTTCCTACTATGGAAGTCAATGGTGCCCCAAAGCAGCCGGGTTACACACTTTCTTCAAAATATCTTCCTTTGTGTTTAGCAGAACAAAGAAATGTATACAGATTTGGACCAACTTGGGAGTGAGTAAATGATGACAGTATTTTCATTTTTGGGTGAACTATCCCTTTAAAGCCCTTTATTCTAGGCCTATAACCTTTTGTCTTCAGTCACTGTTTAAGTTTTTACACATCATATTTTGGGGACTGCTTCCATATACACCTGATTGACACGAGTGTGATCAATTGGGCTTCTTTGGAGCAAAGACTTATTGCGAAGGAGATGATCAGAGTTGACGAGTACTCGCAAGTTTCTAGTGCTCACCAGAGCAGAGTGTGACCATCTGTCTGTCACACTATCACACAAACACTTATCTGGAGCTGTACGTGTGTGGAGATTTTTATTAGAGACTTAATTACAGTGATAAAATTACTGTCTACTGCATCAGTGAGTTAGAGGTAAATGAGCGAGTGTGTGATTGTGTGTCTCTAGGCTCTATGTCGCAGCTGTGTGCCTTTGTTTCTTTGTCGATGATAATGGTTCTGAGTCACTCATGAACACCTGCAACGCTACTAAATGGATCAGAAATTACAGAGGTCAATTTTAATCTTCTAAACGCAGGACACATAAACATGCAAGCGCCACATTCAAATGTACAGCGACTATTCACCGGTGCAAACCACAACAAACAGATGAAATCATAGTACATATGCTCTGATAATGTGATGTTAATACTATGTGTTGGTCAAATAACACAAGTCAGAGGGACAGATTTAGGAAGGAGTATCGCCATCTACCTCACAATACGATATGCACTGTGGTATGAATGTCATTAATCAATACACTCTGATGCATAACAATATCATAACTGGATCATAATTGAAACAGTGAACTTAAGAAGTGGCTCTGACTGCACAGGAAAAAAATAGCACAGTTTCTGCTTATAAGATGATATGGATTTGCCCGGCGTAATGCCCGGCTATGTTCTGCGTGGACATCCCGTGAAAACTCTATTACCTAAATTTTATTACTCTATTACCTCTAGCTCACTATTACCTAAAATTGTGTCCATTAATGCAGATTGTCTGTCATTCTTACTAGTCTGAGTAATGATAAAAGATGGAGCAAGATTTGTTTTACAAACTTTAATGTTAGATCGGTCATTCACGTTAGTGCTCGGCTAACGTATGCAGTTTCATTGATACTGTTAATAATACAGTTCCCACATGTGCACCGCAATAAATTAGAAATATATGTGAAGAATGGTGAGGAATTACAGTTGCAGCATCTCATATTGTATGTCAAAATGAGTAGCGTATCACTGAGAAACGTCCTGCTCAAGTCGTCCTTGCGATGGAGGCTCGGGTTGAATAACTAGTTCTTCCAATATTTCATCATCGGGCTCGTGCTCAGATTAATATGGTAAAATTGTTATTGGTATAATTGATACAATTGATATTGGTAAAATCGACGCCATCGTTACTGTCTTTACAGTGTGTACAATCTCTGAACTTTAGGAAGCCTCCGGAGATGAATCAGTTCTGGTAATGTTCATTTGTTTCCGACTTGCACTGTAAGCGGTAGACCAATCACAACAGACTGGGCCATCTGGCCAATCAAAGCAGAACAGGCTTGTGGAAAGGAGGGATTTAGAGAGACTGATTCACTTGAGAATCATTGAAAAATGTGGTGATGTGGAGTGTATATTATCTTCACCTGTGAAGGAAAACCCCAGCAGACATTACTCCAGTCTACTAAGAAAACACTGTTAGCTCATCCATAGGAAATCATTCTAATGTGCTAATTTGGTACTAGAGAAACCTAAATTATCTTGGCACAGTTAAAAACTGCTGTGCTACTTAATGAAGTGTGCAAATCGTAAAACTTTTGTCTCTTTTTTTTCAGGTGCTGGAGTGCACTACATTTCTAAAGTTCAAATTTGGTTTAAAAAATGGCCAAAATGATTCCTCAAAAAAACGAATAAGCCTATTGGTTATTTGAGAAGTGAAGGCCATTCCAAGCTTGGGTGTCTAGAAAGAAGACAGTTTGATTGTAAGGTCTGATGGCCCTATACATTTCCTCACTGTATTTTTTTTTTTCCTTTTTCAGAAGAACCTTTCCATGAACAGAACCATTTGTGTGTGTGTGTGTGTGTGTGTGTGTGTGTGTGTGTGTGTGTGTGTGTGTGTGTGTGTGTGTGTGTAAAAAAATGTGTGTGTGTAAAAAAATGTTTCTTTACATTTCCTTTTTGCACTATAAAGGTCCATTTGTGCAATAGAAAGGTTCAGTGAATGTTAAAGGTTCTGCACCATTTGATGCCAACAGAGAACCATTACTTTTTTAAGAATGTTGGTGAATAAAAGTATCAAATCCTTCATAAAAATGTACATTTCTAAGTGTTTCCAAACTTGTGAATGATAGTGTATAACAGCTGCACAATGATCCACATGCTCACTACATTCTTTCTCTTTCTTTCTTTATCAAACATCTCATGCACAGTCCCTCTCAAGTGCACATTACCAGACAGTCAATGTAAATTTCTGTATTTAGTGGGATGAACAGAATAAAGGAAAGAAAGGGGAAAAGTGCTTTGAGGATTAAGAGGAAGGGTGAACCCTCAGGCTGAGCAAGATTCATGGCGGAGGACGTGCCTGCCGCCCGCCAGCTGGGACTCACTACACTGCTGGAATGTAAGGAGAAGGGAGCAGAGGGCAATGTTATGGACGCATAAGGATCAGTACCCAAGAGATACAGGCCAAAGACACGGGGACCCACAGATAAGAAGAGAGAAGAGAAACCGGAGGAGGGACCGTGAACAGACAAGGGACATGACAGTTGTGCAGGGATAATAACAGCAATTTACACAGGGCTTTTCCTGGTCAAAAAAGATCTTCAGTGGTAGCTAATATATGACTTAGGCCATGAATGAGCAGACACTCCATGTCTAGAAATTTTAAAATGAAATAAAATGAATAAAAAATAAAATAAAATAATGAAATAAAAATATTCACTGAAGAATTCAGTTGATCATTTAATTGAGCAACATTTGATCAAACAATTGACAAGCAACAACTGATCAAAATATTCGAACACTATTACTGTTTCATAATTTAGTCTTCTTCACCTGCTCAGATTTTAGTAGACGTATATATTATTTTAACCATAAATACACCATTTTACTTCAAAATAAATCATTAATTTATTTATAAAACAGCAACTGCCATAGATGCCAAATACATTTCCTAATAGATTATTTAATATGAATAAAAAATAAAAAAAAATCAAACACTGTAAAAGTTGCTTTGGTGGCTTTTGCCTACATGGCTGCCAAAAAATGTAGGAAAAACCCTAGAGGATTTTGAAACTGAAAATTTACAACCACAAAATATTGAAACTGCTACATAATGCTACTTTCCACTTTCTTTTCTTTTTTTTTTTTTTTTCCTACAATCCTCTCTCTCTTTTATCCACAAACCCTGTCCCTCGGTCTAACTTGGCAGGGTATTTTTTTTCTGTGCCTCTCCTCTATTCCTTTTTTGGTCTTTAATTATCACTAATTAAGCTCTCCCTCGTTTGCTCCATTTTTCTCAGTGGGTGAGAGCGGGTTGAATAATTGGATGGAGAGAGGAAGACGGATGGCTCCTCCTGAGCCCAGGGTTTGTTCAGTCACGGCACACAGGAATCTTCTGCGTGTGTTCCATCCTTTAAACGACCTTCCTCTTTTGCTCCAAACGCCTGGGGATACTCATGCAAACCTTTCTGGGCACCGGGCCTTAAGAGTTATTTATAAAGATGCTCAAACTATATTCATTTTCCTCGGATGACTGTGCAAAATATGTACAGTGGATATACTTGGTAACCTCACTTGAATAGCTTGGATTTGACATTATTTATATATACTGACTCTCCTACACTTCTGAAACATGCTTCAAAAGAGATCTTAACAAGGTTAACTGGTTAACACTCAGATTTGCCAAGATAATAACTGATAGAAAGAAAAATTAATTCAATCTTTTTAAGATCTCAAATGTGCTTTCTAGAAAGCAATTACATTAAATGGAGAGTAAATGGAGACATTTGCTCAAATATCCTACTTTTGTGTTTTTTATCCTTTAGCGTTCCAGACTTCAACATCACAACTCAACTCAGTTGTTCCAACATATGGACTACTGTTCAAAAGTTTGGGGACAGTAAGACGTTTGTTTGTTTTGTTTTGAAAGAAATTAATACTTTTATTCATCAAGGACACATTAAATTGACCAAAAGTCACAGTAAAGGCTTTTACATTGTTACAAAACACTATTTCAAATGAATGCTGTTCTTTTAAAGTTGCCATTTATCATCAAAAAATCATATCATGGTTTCCACTAGTGTTGTCACGATACTGGAATTTCCAACTGAGATACAATACCTTTATTGTGAGTTATTATCTTATATTTTTTGATAATTTGGGTGATTTTGTTGGAATAGTCTACACACGGAACTTTATTTGAACCGTTGAACTAAATTTACAAAAAAGATCAGTACACAGTCAGTAATAAAATAAGAACAAATAAACAAATTGCAAGATAGTACAAATAAATACAATAAAATAAAGAGACAAATAAAATAAACATGGCTTTAAGTTTTTCAGGTGGCTCTAACAGTTGTATTCAGATTAGAAGAAATACTACAGAAATTAAAGAAGTCAAATTTAAAATAACACTTGATAGTCTTCATTGTAAAAATTTAATTTAGATTAATGCTTAAAATTAAAGTTGCAAAAGTTATTCAGTCAAGAGCAGCAAGTAATTTTCTCTTTGTCGTTTGTTCTTTGCTTAACATGACAGACAGCAGGTTTATTAGGCTGCTGTCACTTTAAGTGCTTATGCGCAGATCCAATACTGTTACACAACATGCGTTTTCTCCAACGTCATCTCATGAGAATATGTGTGTATTTTTATGTAAATTGTGGTTCTACCACACATACATTTACAAGTACACACAAAAACATACAATATTGATGTATTTATAGCACTAAAACGTAAAAATACTTACATATTAACAGCAATAAAATGTAAATCATTTACATAACCAAGTGTGAATGTGTATAAATTCCCATGTATTAATATTAAAATCGTGGCATTAAAGGATTGGTTCACTTTCCAATAAAAATTTCCTGATAATTTACTCACCTCCATGTCATCCAAGATGTCTGTGTCCTTCTTTCTTCAGTCGAAAAGAAATTAAGGTTTTTGATGAAAACATTCCAGGATTATTCTCCTTATAGTGGACTTCAAATGGTCAGGTCAAAGTTTGAACTAATTGTTATATACTTGCACTAGCATATTGTATATGACAATTTAGTTCAAACTTTGACCTGTGGAGAGCAGTAATACACTTAGCAGCGTCTACACTGCTGGAATTCTAATAGAGAAGAAGAAAAAGAAGAGAGCTAGTTCAAGATGAGCGTCTATGGTTAAAACGTATATATATGTATTTTTTTTTTTTAGAAAATGACCAATCGTTTCACTAGATAAGACTATTGAAGCTGTACTGAAACTGTAATTTTGACCTTCAACCGTTTGGGGCCAATTGAAGTCCACTATAAGGAGAATAAAAGACCATAAAAGACCATTACCATCAGAGAGGGCTGGGTCTTTGAAAGTTACGTATTAATACCAATGTATTAACAATGAGACCACGCTGGTTTTCTATTTACTTTACAAAACGTACTGTACACTTATGTCAAGACGGGCATCTTGACATAAATGAGTATGTATTTAACCGTTTAAGCGCAATAATAACTTCAGTATTAATACATATCGAAATATCAATATTTTAGACAACACTAGTTTCCACCATGCCTTTTCTGATCCAAGATGCCAGGAAAAAATCAGAATGGCATCATAGACTCAAACCCACAGTTCCCATATAAGCAGCTCAGCTCAATGCTCAGTCACAGCTCAGATAATTTTGCACATTTTATCTGATATTTAGAGACCAATTTCAATCATTTACAGACCAGTTAATGTAAAATAACTGTGTCAGGAATTGTTCTGCTGTTGACTCAAGTCAATAAAAGCATTTACAAGCAGCGTTACAAGATACTTAAACAAATATTATCATAAACTCTCAAGCACGTGTGAATACTCCAAGAGACCTGTCCTCATTTGCCTGAACAGACTGGAAGAACTTCACAAGGTCCTTCAGGCAGGCAAATTAGAACCTTGAAAGAGTGAGGAATCCTCTCCTATCTGGGTTTACAGAGCATGTCTGTGTGTCTGAATCAGATCCCTACAGCAGATATCTATCCTCAGGCAGGAACCTTGCCTCGGCTGTGCTCATAATGAAGTCTGTTTTGGAAGGTTTGCTATTTTTACTCATTAAAACGGCATATCAGGAAATAAGGGGGTGATATAAGCTATGCTCTTGAAACAAACATACAATCGAACAAAAACCTCAAAATGTTCCTTTCAAACAAAGGAAACAAAATGTTGCATAACTCGAATGACTATGATGACAAGAGTACAAATAGACGTAAAAAGGAATCGATACATGCTCTCAGCTCTGGGCAAGAACTGATGCTTCACAGTTGAGTTTGTTTGGATTACTGGAGAGCAGGAAATAGTGGCTTTCTTTGTGTGCTGAAATGTTCTATTAAGATGAATGGACGGCTGTGACTCACGCTTGGCACAGAGGACCTCCTTTATTGTCATATCAGTGGTATTCAAGCTAGAGAAATGAATATCTTATATCACACATGAATATCAGATTTAAATTTTTGGAATTCAAATAGAAGTGTGTGTAGAGCAAAATATTTGGATAGACTGGTACATTTTTAATTTGGTTCAATTTTCCATTTTCATCTGTGACTTAGAGTATGAGCCCATCATAACCAAAGTATGTCTTTTTGTTGATGTGTCTCTGCAAAGACAGGTTATTCCTGAGTAATTCAAGGGTATAGAGTACAAATAGACTACACACACACACACACACACACACACACGCACACACATGTATACTGGACACAAGCCTTAAAGTCAACACAACCCATTTACTTTCATAATTTGACATTTTTCTAATGAAATACTTGATAACATCAGCCAAGATATTACATTTTGCTTAAATATTATGGGAAAAACCTTTTTTTTTTTTTCACCCTTTGGAATAATATGGAATAATGTGCACCAATGATCGGAACATGTTAAAGCAAAAAGGGTCAATTTCTTATTTCATGTTGTGGTAAAATGTTCTATGGTTATATATTTGTAATATATATATATTTGTAACATATATATAGTACATTTGAGTTCTTGGCAAAAGAGAGAGAAAAAAAATGGTAATAAAATAAGCTGAAAATTGTCTTACCTGTCGTTGCAGCATTTTTATGAGAGCAGCATGAGAAAAGGAGAAAAAAAAAAGAGAAAGAGGAAATTAGTCAAGCTCACTTAGACAAAAAACATTTGACCTTTAAAGAAATCACAATCTTATAATACTTTTCCCTAATATTGTATATAATTCAGTTCTTGTTTTGTTGGATACAAAGCTCTGTATCTCAAAGTAAAGACATGTGGCATTATTTTTGACTTTGACTAGTGTCACACTGAGAGAGAGGGTGAGAAAAGAAATTGAATAGAAATAGAAAATCAGTAAATGGCACAGTGTGCCTATCTCTGCAAGATGGAAGCTGGTTTGCAATTATCTCATTAAAGCACGTTAATTACCCAGGTAGATGTTGCGCATCATTAATTAGTAGTTCACAAAGTCACACACACACACACAAAAATAGCTGTTGAGTTATATAGTGTAATAATCAATAAAGTAAGTTCAAACTATCTCTTTGTCGCTGTGTTTCCTGTGTTGTGAACACAGACTGTGTTACTTGTTGCAGTGTGAGAAGTGGTGAGAATATGCATTGATGAGGTTTCCCACGGTCATGGAAAATCTGGAAATATCAGGGAATTGTGATTTCCAGGACTGGTGAAGACATGCAAACGAATAAAACTTTTAAAATCTTCAATTAAAAAAAAAAAAAAAAAAATTCCATTAAATTGATTTTCAAAATGCTTATCACCACAATTACCCATAAAATCATGGAAATTCATTCTGGGAACGCTGACTGATGCACGTGAGAGTGTGTGATAAAGGACCTTCATATCACTCTTAAAGCAAAAGCCAATTAATACATGAGAAAACATGGTCTATATTTAAAAAAGAAAAAAAAGAAAAAAGTAGAAAAGGAGAAAAAGCAACTGTCACTATTACTATTTCTCATACAGGGTTAGAGAGTTTTCAAAATCCCTGGCTTAAAAAATTATTACTGTTTGCGTTACAAACCCCAGAACACCCTAATAACACTTAAGCCCTTAGCAACACCCTAGCAACCACCCAGAACACGCTATCAACACTCATCTATATAATTTATTTCATTTATATAGATCACTGGCTATCAACAACTGAGAAGCCATTAGCAAAACCTTAGCAACACCCAAGAACATCCTATCAACCACAGAGAAACCCTTAGCAACACCCTAGCAACTATAGAAGCTATCCATAAGTCATATCAACAACCTAGAACCCGCACAACCACCTAGAACACCCTAACAACCAACCTGGAAAACCTATTAATCAGCAAGACACCCTTACCAACACCTTAGAAACCACCAAGAATATCAACCACCAAGAAGTCCTTAACAACTCCCTGGCAACTACTTTGAACACCTAATCAACCACCCAGAACACCCATAACCCTAACCCTAACCCTAACCCTATCAACCACCATGGAGCCCTTAGCTACTCTCTAGCAACCACCCAGAACACCCTAGCAACCACACAGGACATCTTAGCAACCAGCTATAGAACATCCTATCAACCTGCCAGAGCTGCTTAGAGACCTTCTAAAACACCCTATCAACACCCTAGCAACTAATTAGAACATTCTATAAACACCCAGAATACAGCAGCTATAGCATCATACCCAGAAAACCTCAGCAACCATAAAGCAATGCCCTAGCAACCACCCACAACACAATAGCATCATGGTGAAGTTTTACCCTATGAACTATTTGCATTTTTATTTTTTCATTTAGCCTATTTAATGAATACAATTTAGACCCCCTTTCTCATCTAATTGAACTCTCCTTCACTCTGCTTCTGGTTAAACAAACTCAACAAGTTCTGTCTGAAGCGCTAAAAGCGGGTGATTAAGCTTCACAGACCACAGACTGCGGGACAAACGTTTCCTTTAGCCTGTGTATTATTTCCTCTTTAGCGGCGGTGAGTAAACATCCCGCGGCTCGCCTGCCCGCTGCTCTTGCACATTTCCCTGTATTGAGTCTGTGAGAGCTGCTGAGAAGGGTGGACATCCGTGACCTTGCGACACTGAAGGAGCAAAGCATGGATGCAGGCTGTATATTAAACACTTTCACAGGCGATGATGAACACACTCCAGTGAAAGAAAGAAAGAAAAAAAAGGCAAGAAAACAGACCAAAAAAACAAATAAATTAGGCTGTACTGCAACTCATGCTCAGCAAAAAGGTAAAAAAAGAAAGTTAAAGTCAAAATGCAATCAAAATTATATATATTATTATTAAAATTCTTAGTAAAATACTATTTACTATTTATATTAACAATATAATATAATATAATATAATATAATATAACTATATTTTATGAATAATAATAATAATTATTATTATTTTTATTAATACAATGATCTGTAATTGTAATGATGGCTCCAATGTTTTCTGTCAATGTAACCAAGGTCTCAAGGGTAAAAAAATGAAACAAAAACAAACAAAAAAACACAAAACAAAACAAAACAATCTATTAAAATGTAACCAAGTCCTCAAGTGTAAGAACAACAAACAAAACAAAATATGAAAAAAAAAAAAAAAAAAAAAAAATGAAACAAAACTAAATAAAACAAAATAAATCTATTAAAAAGCAACCAATGCCTCAAGGGTAAAAACAAAACAAAATAAAACAAAACAAAACTCTAAAATGTAACCAAGACCTCAAGTGTAAAAACAACAAACAAAACAAAATATGAAAAAAAAAAAAAAAAATAATAATTAAACAAAACTAAATAAAACATAAAATCTATTAAAATGTAACCAATGCCTCAATGGTCAAAACAAAACAAAAAACAAAACAAAAAAAAATCTATTAAAATGTAATCAATGCCTCAAGGGTAAAAACAAAACAAAACAAAACAAAACTCTATTAAAATGTAACCAAGGCCTCAAGTGTAAAAACAACAAAACAAAACAAAACACAAAACGAAACAAAACTAAATAAGACAACAACAACATAAAAAAACTATAAAAATGCAACCAATGCCTCAAGGGTAAAAACAAAACAAAACAAAACAATCTATTAAAATATAACCAAGGCCTCAAGTCTAAAAACAACAAACAAAACAAAACATGAAAGAAAACTAAATAAAACAAACAAACAAACAAACAAAAAATCTATTAAAATGTAACCAATGCCTCAAGGGTAAAAACAAAACAAAACAAACAACAACAAAAACAAAACAAATCTATTAAAATGCAACCAAGGCTTCAAGTCTAAAAACAACAAACAAAACAAAACTAAATAAAACAAAAATCTATTTAAATGTAACCAATGCTTCAAGTGTAAAAACAACATACAAAACACAAAACTAAACAAAACTAAATAAAACAACAACATAAAAAAACTATAAAAATGCAACCAATGCCTCAAGGGTAAAAACAAAACGAAACAAAACAAAACAAAAATTAAACAAAACAAAACAAAACAAAACTATTAAAATATAACCAAGGCCTCAAGTCTAAAAACAACAAACAAAACAAAACACAAAACAAAACTAAATAAAACAAAACAAAACAAAATCTATTAAAATGTAACCAATGCCTCAAGGGTAAAAACAAAACAAAACAAAACAACAACAACAAAAAAAACAAATCTATTAAAATGTAACCAAGGCTTCAAGTCTAAAAACAACAAACAAAACAAAACACGAAACGAAACAAAACAAAACAAAACAAAACAAAACAAAACAAAACTAAACTAAACTAAACTAAATAAAACAAATCTATTGAAATGTAACCAATGCCTCAAGTGTAAAAACAACATACAAAACACAAAACTAAATAAAACAAAAAAAAAATCTATTAAAATGTAACCAGTGCCTCAAGGGTAAAAACGAAACAAAACAAAACTCCATTAAAATGTAACCAAGGCCTCAAGGGTAAAAACAAAACAAAACAAAACAAAACTCTATTAAAATGTAACCAAGGCCTCAAGGGTAAAAACAAAACAAAACAAAACAAAACTCTATTAAAATGTAACCAAGGCCTCAAGGGTAACAAAAAAACAAAACTCTATTAAAATGTAATAAATAAAATGAAAATCCTCCCCCTCTTTAATCCAGCTAAATTCTCACTAGAAGCACCAGAGGGGTGCTTCATCTGAAGGCATTTTCATGATTTTCTGAAGAGTATTAATTTAATGAAAATGATGTTAATGATCAACTAAACGAGCTATGAAAGCAATCTGATTTGTCCTCTTCTCAGAGCGCCTGCAGCTGCACGAGTGCCGCCCACAGCAGCAGGTGTCTCCTAATGATGGACTGAAGACTCTCTTCCACCTACTGCTCGATATTTATGAATGCTTTAAATTCAGTAATAAATGACAGACAGGGCTTAAAAGACATTATGGATCCCCTGGTGACTGGTTTAAAATGTTTATTTTAGGTTAAAGAGAGGTTCTATGAGGTGTGGGGAAATCCAAGCCGGTTAGAGAAGGCAGATGGCTGGAAATAAGAGGACGGGAAAAGCGCCGGGACTCTGTTTTTGTCATTACAGGCAATAAGGGCCTTTTTTCTGGCTGGAATTTATGAGTCAACTCGCTATGGAGTTCACCGTACAATCATGGATTTGGAATGTGTCACACACGGTTAATGGGAAATGCATTTTGGATCACCACAAGTGCAGGCTAGCAGCAAACTTGAGTCACTGGCGAGACTAAAGGAGGCCATCTGATTTGTGCCATACTGGGGTTTGCTAAGACAGTCTTTAAACTGTGAATTTAAACTCCAAAAGTTCAGAATCATGTACTGGAAAATTAGATTATCTAATCAGCCACTATTTCCAATTCATTACATTTTTTCATTGTTTACTTGGCGCTTTTTGAAGCAACACTTCTGATATTCAATTTCAAAAGACCCTGAAACCGAACCGTTTCAGATGGGTTCAAACATAGTCAGCCAGAACCAGAAGAAAATAATTGTAGAAGGGAGAGTGGCGTCCTCCCATGCAGAGTTGCACATCTATTTGACTAATTATAATCAAGCCTTACAGAATCACCAATCAGACCTGCCACCATTTTTCAATCTGAGCTATAAAGAGGCTGGTCAAAGGTCTCATTAGGAAAATTACAGAGTAACTCTTATTGTCAGCACCTTTTACCCTCATACATGAGGTATTGAAGGACCAAACTGTAATTATGGAGAGTTTTTTTTTTTCTTTTCTCCCGTTCTCTCTCGCACAAGTGTCTCTCCACTCCATTTGATGCTGTCTGATGAATATAATTAGGTGGACAAACTCTTACAAGAGAAAGACTGGCGCTCAACTGAATTCTTGATGAGACAAAACGAAAGTGATTTGTTTATTATCGAGCCACTTTATACACAACATAAACACAGGGAAGTGACGGGTTAGACAATAATGCCTAAAGCATTATAAAGCAATTTTATCACTGGAGGCTGCCAAGTGGATGCGTACCCTGCTGAAAATAACATCTTACGCCAGACTAAGATGGTTTTAGCTGATTTTAAAGGGGTTTTGAACACAAAAAAACTAGCCAGTTAAAACCTGCTAAGTCCAGCAATGCAGCTTAGACTGGTTTAGGATGAGCTACTCAGGGTTATCATTAACTAAAACAATAATAATAATAAAACCTTTGAAAAATTCATCGCATATGGGATTATATTACCCTGCAAAAGTCTCGGCTGGCACACGCTGGACTGTCGTTAGAGGGTGGAAAGGTGGTGACAATTCTGTGATTCCAAGGGTGGCCCACAGCAACAACTCACACCGAGGCCCCGGATACCCTCGCTACGGCCCTGGGCACACGTGTTCACAATGCTACACTCCTGCGGGTCTCTATAGCAATGCCATCCCCAAACGGCCCGCATGCTGTCACCCACCTCAAACAGCATCCACGTTACAGGCCCAGAGGGCTTTTAATCACATTCTCACACTCCCTAGCAAATTACTGCCCCGTGATTGCAATCGATAATCCGATAGAAGCCACTAGACGTTGCCGTTAGGGACCGGGGACAAATGCCCATCAGAGCCGAAAAGCAGCAGGGGACATTGTGAAAAGCAGGGGGTCGTGTAATGCATGAAAACACACACTGTGTCATTCACTCCTATTCTGTTTTTGAATATTATTACCCAAGGGCAGAAACTTAACACAAGCAAAATTTCTCATGTTGACAGGTATGTAAAATAAAAAAGGGAACAAGAGATGGAGAAATGGAAAAATTAGACAACTGCATTAATTCAGTTGACATACGAATGGAATGAAGAGAAAGGGAGAGCGAGCGAGCGAGCAAGAGAGAGACTGCATGTTAGAAAAAAAGTTTGATGACAGACAGCATGAGATGAAATTGAAGAAATAGAAGAGTAATGGATAGCAGGGACTCTCTAGAACTTCAGTCTATCAGTCATTCTTTGACAAAATGTTCAGCTCGCGTCCATTTCTCTTTATCTCTCATTTCATTGATGGTGTTTTCTGCTCTCTCTTTACTCCATTTGTCTTTTTGCACGCTCCAAAAAAGTTCTGTCTCTGGTGTCATCCATTGGTCATCTTTTCTCATCTATTCGTTCTGCACTCCGTATGACCTGTTTCCTTTAAGGTGCAACGTCTTTAAAGGGATAGCTCACACAACAATGAAAAATATGTCATATATCCTCATGTTGTTCCAAACCCTTATGACCTTCCTCTGTGCAATACAAAAGGAAGAATTACAATGAATGGAGCCTGAAGCTTCCAAGCTTCGAAAATAGTGCAAATGATGTTTTCTTTTGTGTTCCATGGATGAAAGTTTGGATCGACCTGATGGACACATGATTGGTTCATATATTAATGACTTATTATATATAAAAAGAATCACTTGGTCACTTTTTGGTCCAGGTCAGTGGGTCTGGGTTTCTATAATCACATCTTAAAATGGCTAGTAACAAACAAAATGAAATCTAATTCCTAATCTCTGCCTCCCTTTCCCATGAGCCTATTTGCACAGCTGATTGCTTTAAATCTGAGATTATGAATGTACACACACCTTCACATATCCTCCACTTTTCCAGAGTCTCCTGTCATCTCTCTCAGCATGGATGTATTTAAATATGCCACTGTTTGCCATGGTTAAATGTTCATTCACCTCCTAGGGCAACGCTGCTTTCCTGACACCGGGCCAAACTCTGAGCCACCAGTGGGAAACAGAGCACTGTGTGTGGATGACGGCCTTACAATCACACTGGGTTTAATTGCCTGTGTGAAATTAGATCTGACCGCATGTCAAATGCACAGTCTGTGCAAGAGACCAGTTCATCTGCAGACAAGATACAACATTGTAATTTTCTATTCTGAAGCCATCTGAGAATGACGATCTGTGTAGTGGGCAAAGATCAAATCGCATATTCTGTTGGAATTTGATGCACAACTAAGCTAATGGTAACGGCTATCAAATGTACCTTGCTAACTCTCTAACTTAAAGGGGTTCCCTGTGAATTTTTCATGGTAGGTTCCCAGCAACCCTTGTATGTAATACTGACAGGAATAACAGTAAGATGTCAGTGCAATAAGAAGAAATGTTTTACGGCGTAGTCACTGCATATCATATTAGTGTCATATCTTCATTTTAAGCCAAATGCAATGCCTGATTTACCTCTGTGGGCGTCAGAAAATGAACATTTACTGTGACAGGAAAACGTCTCACTTGCATTTTCTTGGGTTGCGTGAAGAAATGGACAGGCTTCTTTCAGCTCGTCGTCTCAAATGCATTTTCATTTGGGCATTTCAGCTTAGCTACTGTAGCAAGGACAGGAGCGGGAGGATGTGAGTTAAGTTATTCTCATAACCAGATGCTCTGAAACCTTCTTGGCTGACAGATAAGAGAGTAAATGTATCAGGGGGAAAAAACAACAACAACAATAACAACTTGCAATGGCATTCGTATCAGAGATGAAATCAAGTAGAAGGACACTGAGGAAACCCAATTTCAAGTTGGTGAGATTCACATTCTCAGTTACACAGCCATACTTCAGACATGTGATTTACTACATTCATACACGTTATCAATTCCATAATGACAATTAAACCTAGCAAATTACACTATAGGGTATATGAGCATGATTCCTTTAACTCATAGTGTTTATGCAAACAGATTTACAGGAATACAGCACTGTAAACCCTATGACGCTCAAAAATACTTAATTGGTTTGAGTAGGACAAACCTAAATTAAACAAATTAGTTCAGTCAAATTAACTTTTATGAGTTTTTAGCACTTTCTTTTTCTTTCAAGTTCACAGAACTGACATATTTTAAGTAAACTGAACTGTTTCATTGTTTTGAGTTTTATGAACTCATTCAATTTAATTTAGACAAACTTAAGTTTAACTGAAACTGGGCTAGGATTTCCCAGAATGCTTTGCCCATGGAATTCGAAAGGGAGAGTAAATGTTAAAATCAAGTGTTATATAATGTTTTTTTTTTTTTTTTCAAGATTAATGTTAAGCTGTGATTAATGTTTTGTTATGCTAATTTAGAAGAGTTTCTGTAAATGTGGGTTTTTGGAGAGTTACCATCATGTTGGTTTATGCAGCTTGGTTTGAGAGCAAGTATGTTAAATGTTTTATATTGCTGTATTCATTCAGCAAGTGCTATACCATGCTATTGTTAACATGTTAGCAAATTAGCAAGTTAGCATTTAGCATTTTCTGAATTAGCTTGTTATAGCTAGCTAAGTTTCCACTAATAAAAATGTTTGTGTTTACAGTAAGTTAAATTTATGAATTAGTTTACTCTATTTCAATTTAATAACGATTAAAAATGTATGAGTACAAAATAAAAAATCTGCTAGTTCTGCTTACTTAAACTTTGAATTTCTTAACTTAATAATTTTGATGTAACCATTTTTTTTTTTTTTTTAGTTTTACCATTTTTTTCAGGTTTACAGTGTGTATAAAATTTGTTATTTTTATAATATTCAATAATTAATATTAAAAATAATAATGAATTTAACTATTATTACATACTATAAATATTTAATTATAGAAAATTTTACAAATTATCTTACGATTAACACAAAATTTGCAGTAGTCCAGGTTCCAAAACATAACAGTGTGAATGCAAAAGAGAAATGAGACCTGATCACAACTGATCATTCTTAAATCATGCTGGACAATATCATAAGGTTTAGCATAAAATAATATTATTAAGTATTAAACTAGAATAACACAACATAAAAGTGTTTTTAGAAGTGTTACACTATATGTGAGTAACTGCAATACAAACAGGTTGCAGATCATATCTATTCATTCAACATATTGTAATGCAACCTTGGTTGCTTTCAGAGCTTATGCCTTGTTTAGATCTTTTCACTCCTGCTTAACAAAATTAAAATAAGACTATGGTTTAACTAATGTGGTGTGTTTCAGTTTTGGGGTTCTAATTGCTCTAAAAGTGAAGCGTCATGACTCATGTGGTGTGCAATGCAATGAAGTGTGAGAAACGCCCTGCTCTACCAAATGCTGCGTCTGCATTTTCTCTTTTCTCGTGAGACTTCACAAATGTATTAAATATTGATCTTTACCCTGGTAGGTATATATTTGTTGAGCTCTCTTTCAAGAGAGCTGACTAACTTGGTTTAGACTCAACATCACATAAAATTAAAACAGAGGACGTGAGTGAAGGTGAAATGTAACTTGTTCCATTCATAGAAAATAAATCTCATAGGATTCACACCAGCCCTAAAGAAACTGCTCTGAATTTTTAAGTCAGGCCATCTTCCTACAGAGCGAGAGAGATAAAATCAGCCGTGTCTCCCATGATAAAAGACACCACGGTTTCCAATCTCATCCGCGCTAACTGTAAATGAAATATTAAACTTTGCATATATACGGGACATTAGCAGCCAACCTTGCTACTTTTCAATCAGACCTGGGGCGGAACGAGCGAGTCGAGGGATCAGCTAACAGCCATGAGGGAATCCTGGTAAAGCTGTCGTCTCAGCCGGTGTAGATCTAATACCCGTGAGTTAAATTACCGCTCACATAGAACAGGCCAGAGTGGAAAACACACAGGAATACAGGGATCAAGAAACAACACAACCATGCAAATGAACTGAAGTGAATCACAGACTCTCTTCGGTTCAATCTAACTCTAACGCAGGAGATAGAAAGTCTGTCCTCAAACTTGGCATACACAATGAGTTTCTTTTAATTATTATTTTTTTTAATTATTATTATTATTATTATTATTATTTTTACATTGCTAGTCTCAATATAACACTCATTAAAAGATAATCTTCAAAAACACCCCTCGTTTGAAATAACATTTCGCGGACGTTAATTTAGGTCCCCCTTGGTTGAAATGGGGTGGTGGGGGAATTCCAGGGGGGCCGAGAATCGTCACCACCTTTTTTGGCCAAGGTTATTGGCAATAACATGAAAATAAGTATCAACTGATCATTATCAGCAAGAATTTTAATATCAGTGCATCACTATTTCAAACATGGATAAATACGAATCACTGAAATTACAACCCTTGTGTTCGGTTGACGTTAACTATTCTCTTTATATTTTGAGGTTCCCGAATGGGTATGTGTAAAAATAATAGTATATTAAATCAGAGTGTCAATTTATACTAAGTGCAAATAGCCCGCCTGGTTGGTAGATGCCATTTGCACTAACTCCGCCCACCATTCTCTGATTGAGCCAGACAAAATTACAATAGAAATCCTGCTAATAACAGGATCAGTGGCATAGAGAATAAGGCAGGTGGTATTAGCTTTTGACAAGACTGACCCAAGTTTGAATCTGCCTTTATCCAAACTCATTCTTCTCTATTTTCCCATCACATATCAGCTTAGAGAAGCTTTTAAAAATTAGGAAAATATTCAAAAAGTGGAAATAAAGTGGCAAACTGGTATCTAATAGTGGGAATAAAGTGTTTATTGGTAAGGTTAGGAGTAGGTGTATGGGTGGGATGTAGGGAATGTCTCAAGTAATGTCCCACTGAGGCGGCATCCATTTATGATTTTAATAAATATAATCATATATACTGAATATGTTGTTATTATAGCATTCTGTTTTATACTGTACTACAATACACTGAGGTGCAGACAGTATTTGCCACCATTAGCTGCCACAATTTGCACTAAGTCCAAATAGCAACAGATTTTTTCACTCCGTGTAAATAGCATCTATCACTATTTACATTTAGTGTAAATAGCATTTAAAGCTATATTTGTACCTAGTGCAATGAAAATACTTTTTGTTGCTATTTACACTTAGTGTAAATAGCATCTATTGCCATTTTCACTAAGTGTAAATACCATTTATCACTTTTTGCACTTAGTGCAAATAGCTACTGGCATATTCAGTATCAACCTCTTAGGTTTCAGTTGAATAGTTATATATAAAAAAAGTCTCTGACCTAATCAAAATCAATTTGACAAATAATATTGAAGTTTTACTCTTTGTTGTACAATAAAGTATATGTTCAAATGTTAAACTTAGTTTATAAACAGTTCTCACAAGATTAGAAAAGGTATCAAGTATCAACCCAATGCTTAAATTCTAAGTACTGTATGTTTTTTGAGATCTGAGATGTCTCTCAAACCCCAAACAGAGCACGAGGGTTAACCTGCAGTCTTTATCGTAGTCTTTCATGGGTCTGCAGAATGAAAGAGGAGCGGCAGATGGATGGAAATTAAATGAAATGCTTTATGAGGCTCAGGGCACAACAACCGGAGAAGCCCATTAAATAGAACTTGGCACCCAGGGATTCTTTTGGTCATAAACACACACTCCTGGGTATAACAAAACATGTAGTAGCTAAAAGCTGCCAGAGGTGGAAATTTTATCACAATTCCACTTTGAGGCGTAAACCAGCGAACAAACATTTAGTAGATGTTTAGTAGATCTCTGTCCGCAGCAACACAACCACTGAGGTCTAAAATACCTGGAGAAAGTATTCAAAATCTATTTTTGAATGCCTGTTAATGGAGAAAGATGCTTTTTGCCCACAAAATGGAGTAGTTAAAGCAAGCAGGTGCTAACTGCTAAAGCTAGCAAAAACCTGGTTTCCACACAGATTTGTCTTGAACAGATGAACAGTCACAGACTTTGCTATTGCTAAAGTCACACTGGCCAACATGTATGGTTGACGCATTTCATAACACACACAGTCTACTATGAAAGTTTTAAACAAACAAACATATCCATGTATAAACAAACACGCAGTATTTTAACCGAAAACAGTCCTAGCCACTTTGCCTTGCTCTGAATGACATGTAAATGTTCAAGTGCTCTTCATTAGCGTTCAGCTCAGCCTTCCAACGAGTGTTTTTGCCAATAAGAAAATGGAGATTTACGAGTAATGGTGCAGAAATTCACTGGCAGTCGTCCTCTCTCTACCGCTTGGAGCGCGACGTGGCCACATCAGAGCACATGGAGCTGTTGTGGAGAAGACGAGACTTCCATTCCAGTCAATTTGATATATTAAACAATTATTGAATATGCCACCAAATAAAAGTCTCTGACAAACAGGCCTGTGTAAATCTTTGGGCAGCTCTGTTAAATTATGTATGCCTTTATGAATAATTCAAGAAGTTATGCGAGTAAATAAATAAATAAAGTGTCAAAACAATCAGAAATGAAAACAAATATGTTCTCGTCATTCTATTGTTTTGATGACGAGAAACTCTGAGGCCGTTCTGGAAATCTAAATGGCCGAGTCGATACAAATCCGCTTGGCCGTCAGTCACGGTTATATTTGAGGGTTATTTTGATGATCACATTTTAAGCCTCTCTGAAGGTTTGATGGATTGTGAGCTGCTTAGCTGATGTAGAGTAATAATTTGATTGACAATTGGGGAGACTGAAGTCAGTATGAGGCACACAAACACACACACACACACACACATGCACAGCAGTACTAAACTACTCAATACATTGCAATCGGTGTCAGCGGGTGCTTCTAAAAGTACTACTAAACCAAGCTCAAAACTGTACAAGCATTGCAAAATACTGTAAACCCTGTGAGAATTTCCTGTATGCAATGCATAACTAATAGATGACCTACTACAGTACATTTGTCAAAATGAGCAGCATACAAGAGCGCTTACCATGTTGAATGGTGTATCCCACAAATGCAAACTTGGAATAAAAATGATAAATAATTGGTTTTAATTCTAAGATAATAAAGCTGTGTTCCAATTTACCTCGAAAGAGGGATATTGGAGATGGGAATGATGTCACACTCGAGTCGACCGTGTTCCAGTAAAGAGATTGGAAAACTAAGACGGACGCTTCCAGGCAAACATTTGTTGTGCTTGCTCTTTCATAATTCAAACACATAAAAAAAGCAGTATTTGCACAGATGATGCCGAAGTACCAAGTCCACAAATAGAGGATGGATAATACTGTGTGGAACACTGAGTTTATTTAGGCACAGGCAAAGAAAAGTGCTAATAAATTACTACTGTTTCACTTCGGTTGAAGCACTGAGCAGCCATATTGGATTCTGAAGTTTCCCAGTCACAACTTCAACTTAAGGGGCATTCCTGTTAAAAGTTACTACTGGGAACTAGGAATTTCCCACCTCTGAGGAAAAACAGAATGCAATATTCGTGGATACGACTCACATAATTAAACATGGAATGTGATGAGGTCATGTGACATTTTAGTGAGGTCATGTGACAACAATGTAGCATACTACTATATTTATATTGCAATGTTTCAAAATTTGATATTTACAATTATATGTAAATATAGATGTATGATGAGTCAATTTTATATATATAATATATAAATTTAATATATGCATCATGTGACAATAATGGCTATTAAAAATACTGCTTTGCCATTACATGAATAAATAAAATTTTAAAATGATATAGAAAACAATTATTGTAATTTGTAATAATATTTCACAATATTATTGTTTTTACTGTATTTTTGATCTTACTAACCCAAAATTTTGATCATAAATATGCCATTCCCACACTTACAGTGAAATTTTATATAAAGCTTTGCTTTCTGTATAGCCTTAAATCAGCCATGTCATTATAATAATGTGTGGTGTTAATAATATCCAAACCTCTGAGCTGCTGTTTTTGCTGCTTGTATGTTTAAATTCAAGCTGAGATCCTCATACATTCCTGTCTTGTCCTTCGAATCAGTCTTCTCTTTGATGTATCACATTGCCTGAATCTTTCACCTTCCATTGTTGCCTTTTCATCATTTTTTACTTTTTTTATATATATCTTTTCTCTCTCTCTTGCTATGTTTCAAAGCTCAATGTTTCTCCCGGGGGACTGTTTTCTAGCGAAAGACGGATTGCTGAAACATTTGTTACCCGACTAAAGTCTCTTTTCTTCTCCCACTGGTAATGTTCAATTGCACCATGATCAGGCGGGCACCCGGGGCCATCCAACTGGGACCGTGAAACGCTGCAAGGATTGCAGTTTTCCTGCTCTCGTCTTCTGCTTTAAATCACCTCACCTATACCAGCACTCAAATCCGCTATTAGTGCTGTAAACGAATACAGTCTCGGTTCAGCCCTGAGACGATTATGGTTAAAGACCCGGCGTTAAATTTTATTTCATCATCGGCACGGCTATTTCCAAAAGTCTCACATCAACATTTACTCGACAGAGCTGAGTAATTGCTCAGGCTGGTGTTCACCTGCACACGTGCGTGGAGACTAAACTCTTTGCCAGGAGCTAAAACGGTGCGATAAATTGAGACCCTTACACTAAATGTGATGACTGAGTCTCTGTGGACTAGTGGAGTTTCATATGAATCTTTTAAGGAAACGAACCATTCTCTGACTTGTAAAGCATTTGACTACTTTGATGGCCTTTTTAAGCCTTCAAAGTCTGTAGCAGGAGCAAATATCCCAACAGTACGAGCATTTTGTTGAATGCATGAGCTTACTGAGAAAAATTAACAAAATGGTATGCAAACAAACCGAACAAATAAAGTTTGAATGATGCTCTGCTGACCAACTGAACTGACTGAAGGGGAAAAAAGAAATAAGTCTCTTAGAAGAACTCTTTGTGAATGACCCGAGTGAGTGACAACTCAATTGAATTCTCAAAAAACTAGTCGACACCTACACGCTCTAACCGACAGAAAATGTCACTGAACAAATCAGTAAAGGAAACTGAACAAAAGATTTGAGTCACTGAGATTAATCTAAATCCCGAACCATTAGTCTCTGTGGACTTGCTGATTGCTTCCGGCTAGTGTAATGACCAACAAAAATGTCTTCCTGAGTGAATCTATAAATGAATTTGAACTATTCTTTTCAGCAAAATGATTCAGAAGATTAAATTAAGTTGGATAAATCAAAATCCCCACCATTAGTCTATGTGGACTCGCTGGTCACTAGCTAATAGTGTAACGGCCAACAGAAAGTTCTTGCTGAATGAATTTATGAACAAACTTAAGTGATTCTTTTCAGCAACCAGATGCAAAAGATTCAATCCAGTCAGATGAATCGAAATCACCACCATTAGTCTCTGTGGACATGCTGGTCGCTACTTACTAGTGTAATGACCAACAGAAAGTCTTGCTGAATTAATCTATGAACAAAATTGAACATTTCTTTTCAGCAACCAGATTCAAAAGATTCAATTCAGTCGGATGAATCAAAATCCCCACCATTAGTCACTCTTGACTCGATGGTCACTACATACTAGTGTAATGACTAACAGAAAAGGTCTTGCTGAATGAATATGAACAAATTTGAATGATTCTTTTCAGCAATCAGATTCAAAAGATTCTATTCAATCAAATGAATCAAAATCCTCACTATTAGTGGACTCGATGGTCAATTCCTACTAGTGTAATGCCTAACAGAAAAGGTCTTGCTGAATGAATATAAACAAATTTGAATGATTCTTTTCAGTAATCAGATTCAAAAGATTCAATTCAATCAGATGAATCAAAATCCATACCATTAGTCTCTGTGGACAGGCTGGTCACTACTTGCTACTGTGATGACCAACAGAAAGGTTTTGCTAAATGAATCCATGAACAACTTTGAACGATTCTTTTCAGCAAACAGACTGAACATATTCAGTCAGATGAATCAAAATGCCCATCACTAGTCTCTGTGGACTTCACCATACATCGAGGAGGAAGGAAAGAGTGAGAGAGAGAGGCATATTTTTAATTTGCACAGGTGTGCTGAATGGAATGGATGTGGTGAACACAGTCCAATGGTGTTTTACATATAGATTGAATTAAAGAGAAGTTCTGCCCTTCATTAATGTCCTTTATGCTAATACAGGCAACACATGTTCAGCAGAGAGTGTGTGAGTGAAAGAGCGAGCGTGTGCACGCATGTGTCGCGGTCCAGACACACAGGCAGCGAGAGGCTTAACAAAAAGACTGACTGCAATAGGAGAGAATGATAACAACTGTAGCGAGGGCACAAGAGCAAACAGGTGTGAACAAAAGACAGAAAAAGCAGCTGTGTGTGAGAGACAGAGACAGTAAAAGACATAGAGTAAACCCCAGGGAATGAAAGAACAGCAGGACAATAGAAAGCACTTCTCAGAAGGGTGGACAGCTCAGACCAAAGAGAAAGAGGGACAAAACAAGAGCGTTTGTGTCTTAAAGGGATAGTTCACCTAAAAATGATAATTCTGTCATCCTCATGTCAACTTAAGCTTTGAAAATTCACCTTTTGTGTTCCACAGAACATACAGGGTTGGAATGAAAGAATTTTTGTTTTTGAGTGAACTGTTCTTTTAAGGTCACTGAAGAGTGAAGCTTGATTCCATGTGCTGAAATGCTTTTCTTCAGTGAGATAACAGAGTCATTAGAGAAAGAAACCAGAAGAGCTAACGAGAGAATGGAAAAAGAGAGCGAGAGAAAGTTGGGAAGACAAAATGGAGACTGTTTCTGTAAAAGGGTCTGGTTTTGTGACCCCTGCATGTTATGAATAGCCATTATATTGAATATTCATGATGATTTTGCTGTTGATAAAAAATTAAGGAACATTGTGAATATTGCAAAAATGGTGTGATTAATTTCTGTAAATCAGTTCAGTCTGTCTTCACTGAAAAGATTCAAAAGTTTGAAACAATTCACATCGGAATTCGTCGTCAATCATAAATGATTCGTCGTCAATCATAAATGTTAATCATAAATGATATATTATATCTTAGTTACATTAATGTTTAAAAGCTTGGGGGCAATAAGATATTTTAATGTTTTTGAAAGTCTCTTATGCTCACCAAAGGTTTATTTGATTAAAAATACAGTATAAAACTGTAATATTGTGAAATATTATTACCATTTAAAATAACTGTTTTCTATTTTTATATATTTTAAAATGTAATTCATTCCTGTGTTGGCAAAGCTGAATTTTTAGCATCATTACTGCAGTCTGCAGTGTCACATGATCCTTAAATCATTCTAATATACTGATTTGGTGTGTAAGAAACATTTCTTATAATCAATGTTGAAAACATTTGTGCTGCTTAATGTTTTTGTGGAAACCGTGATACTTTTTTCAGGATTCTTTAATGAATGGAAAGTTTGAAAGAACAGCATTTACTTGAAATATTTTTTTTATTTATATTTTTAAACGTCTTTACTGTCACTTGATCAATTTAATAAATCCTTGCTGAATAATGGCATTAAAAAAATTTACAAATTTGTACTAACTGTGTAATGTAGATTGCTCACCCTTCTTTATGAGAAGCTTTCTACTGAATAGGCATTGTAGAGCTTATAACCTGTTCTATTTCCAGCAGTCAGAAATGTCCAGTGTAGAATCAGTAATGGTATCCTGGTTCACAGGGTCCTGTCGGAGCATGGGTATAGGATTACAAGCAGAGGTCACACCACCCTAACCTTGGCCCCAGTCCACAGCTAATGCAAAGCACATCTCTTCATCTAATAATACCCATTGGCCTCTGTTCCCTCCAAAACCTACAGATCATTATATCCCTCCATTACTGTCATTTTTATGTTTGTGCCATGCCTATGCATTCTGGATATCAGACATAACCTGTCTCTTCCTCTGCTTTCTCCACAAGTGGCGTCTCATCTCTGGCCAAGCATGTAATGAATATTGCCAAAGAGCTTCAATCAGGGATGACACATAGAACATAAGCAGATGTTGGCATTTGTTACCACACTACACATATCCCCTACTCACTTCCAATTATGTAAACATAAAGACTGAATCTGAGACACCATAATCTCTTGTAAATTTCCATGGCCACACACGCAAGGCTCATATGCAATATACACTTATGAAACCAATAGTTCCTGTCCTAGATGCTCATTTGTCAATACAGGATTCCTGTCAACACAAAACAACTACTGTGTCACTTCACGATACCTATGAATTAACATCTCATATCTCATATTAAAGGGATAGTTCACCCAAAAATTACAATTCTGTTATCATTTACTCACCCTCAAGTTGTTCCAAACCTGTATGAATTTCTTTCTTCTGTTGAACACAAAAGAAGATATTTTGAAGAATGCTGGTAGCCAGACAGTTGACGGTAGCCACTGATTTACATAGTATTTTTTTTTTTTTTCCTACTATGGAAGTCAATGGCTACTGTCAACTGTCTGGTTACCAACATTCTTCAAAATATCTTCTTTGTGAAGAACTCATATGGGTTTGGAACAATTTGAGGATGAGTAAATGATAAAATTTTCATTTTTGGGTAAACTATCCCTTTAAGAACGATATATTCTTGCACAAAAAAATAAATAAGTAAATACTTATAACATTTAAAAATCAATATGGCACTCAAGATATATGACTAACAGCAATTCTGAGAAAATATATCTTGCAATTCTGACTTTATAACGCAATTGCAAGCTATAAATCAAAATTGTGAGTTATAAAGTCAGAATTGTGAGATATAAACTCGCAATTCTGACTTTTTTCTCTCAGAATTGAGAAAATTTATTTTTGAATTGGACTTTATAACTTGCCATTGCAAGTTTATATCACACAATTTTTATAAAAGAAGTCAGGATTGTGAGTTTATATATTGCAATTGTGAGGAAAAAAAAGTCAGAATTGTGAGAAAAACTGTCAGAATTGTTACACTCTAAAAAAAAAAAAAAATGGTGCTATATAGTACTAAAAGTGGTTCTTTGGCACGCAATCATAGGGGAACCACTTTAAGTGCTGTATAGCACCAAATCTTGGTGCTTCAGTGGTTCTTCAGCGGTTCTTCACTGGTTCTTTTGGATGACCGAGGTGCTATATAGCACCGCTATCGTATACAAAACCTGTTAAGCCCCTTTATGGTTCTTAAGCGGTTCTTCAGTGGTTCTTTGGGGTGGTTAAGGTGCTATTTAGCACCACTGCTGTACAAAGAACCTGTTAAGCCCCTTTAAAGGTTCTTTACGAGCCAAAAGAACCACTGTTGGTGCTGTTTAGCACCATTTTGTTGAAGAAATAAAATGCAATATGGCATCTCTTATGGGTTCTACATAGCACCATTTGACAAAGGTGCTGTAGAGCACCATTAAAGATATGGTGCTACATAGTACCAAAAGTGGTTCCCCTATGATTACGAGCCAAGAACCACTTTTAGTGCTATATAGCACCTTTTTTTTCACAATTCTGACTATAATGCACAATTGTTATTTTAAAACTGACTTTATTTTCCGCAATTGTGAGTTTATATCTTGCAATCCTGACATTATATAATTATTTCGCTATTCTGACTTATTTCTCGCAACTATGAGTTTATATCTCACAATTCTGACATTTTAACTCGCAATTACAAGTTTATATATTGCAATTCTGAGAAAAGTCAGAATTGCGAGATGTAAACTCTCAATTGTGAGAAAAAAAAGTTAAAAGATAAAAAGTCGCAATTACCTTTTTTATTTTTTATTTAGTGGCGGAAACAAGCTTCCATAACACTATACTCCATCATGCTTTATTTTTGCAGAGTGACTGCTTAAAGTCAGTCAAAAATAAAGTAAATAAATAATAAAATAGTAAAATAATCAAGATAGTTACTGACTAATTACACAAAACTGATTCTTCCCTTAGAAGTTAGTATTTATTATAATGAAAACAACAACAACATACACTATCCTTCTTTTCTGCTTCCCCATTATCACTAATTTATTTCTTGAAGTATTTATTTATTTTTATTTAAATAGGCCAGATACTTGTAAACCAGCTGCAAAAAAAGCAAACAGACTGAGTGGAAAATGGTGTTTTCAGTGCTGAACAGATTGTAGAAACACGTTTTTTACACATGTCAAAACGGCAGGGCCAAACCAGCCATCCCTGACTGCTGTGTGTGGCAGCACTCTGGCAGGACTAATGTTACAGCTGCTGATTTTCGCTGCTAATTGACTGAACTGAATTAGTCAGTGGTGGCTACAACAACATTTGACTAGAACTGTGCGCTTATATCTGTAATTAACGTCATTCTAATTCAGATTCACGTGTTCTGAACATGTCTACTTTTAAATGTTTAATATAATGTTCACACATCAACAGAAAAGTTGTTATTTTAAAGTAAATTAAACTAATTAAATGTTTACTGATATCAAACCATACTATTTAGACAAGTCACAGTCGGATAGTATTTTTTTTTTTTTTTTGTACGTCGCTATACTATTGTATCATTATGAGCCTTCTGGGGTCGAGTCTGTAATTGATTGGAGCAGGGCCAAGGCAATGCTGAGCTTTCCTTCAAAGTCACGAAGTGACCTCTGCTAAGTTGGCTACTTCTGAAATTTCAATTAACAGCAGCTCTTTGAAATGCTTTGAGGATGTGACCTTGTCTACCTGGAAAAAGCAAAACTGCTGTGGAGAGTCTGTTGCTGCCTTAAAGGGACAGTTCATTTACTCACCCTTGTAATTCCAAACTGTGTGAAATCCAATTCGATTCCAATCCATGGAATGTTCTGATGACATATTTTTTCCACGCAATCACTAAACCGCTTTCAAGCTTCAAAAATGTGTCATAAAAGTAGTCTATGCGCTGTATTTTAAGTCTTCTGAAAACATATGGCAGCTTTGTGTAGGAAGCAGACTAAAACGGAAGTCATTTTTGAGTGAACTGTTATTTTAAGACACAAGGGAAGGTCAAAAAACATAAAATCCACTGCTAACAGACATATGTCACAGATTTCATCACCATGACAAACAAATTAAGTGTCTGTCATCGTGCGTCCTACCAATTTGTAACATATTACATTCTGATTAGGCACGGCCTGTGTTCAGCTAGTTCGCTTTTCATTTTCCCAGTGCAATAATGCTTTCAGAGTCGATGCACACAGTTTTATTTTGAAATGGATTCGAAAAATGTCTGAAATGTGTCACAGTCTCTTCTGAGCAGATGATGGTCTCTTTGAAGTGCTTAACGAAGCCTCGAACGCTTCATGAAAGCTTTTAGAAGTAGCAACAACAGTGTCTGATTGATGTTTTATTTGTCCTATATTTCTAGCACAGATGAACACATCTAGTGAGAGAGAGAGAGAGAGAGAAAGAGATCACCAAATGAAACATTATTTTGGCAGTCTTATTGTAGTCTAATAAAACCATTTAATTAAACCAGTTTCATTAGACAACCTTCAAAATGATGAATCTACGTAGTTTGCACGTTCAAAAATTCATATTGAGTCATTAATAGATTTCTCGCCTTGGCTTCAGTGCTCCACTTGCAAATGGCGTTTAACCTGAGAGAAATATTAAATGAGATTGTGATTATGAAAACAATTGCCTGCGGTACGGCTGAAACAAACCAAACAAATTAGCATATTAGTCAATGGGCTTTTAAATACAAAAACTTACTAATGGAAACCAATTTAATGTAAATTAATAGAATATATTAGTTTAATTAATAGTGATTGACTGATTCTGTATTGTTTTTGAAGAAGCTGTAATCACATGTATCCTTTATGGTTTTGAATATGTGCATGCATTTCACATTAAATATTTATGGTCAACATGAAATCAAAATTGACTCTGTTTTGCTTTCCTATTTGACTCATTGGTGCCTAAAATACTTTTAATGAAATGCAGACTTTTTATGATTCAATAAATTCTCAGTTGATAAAATCAAGTCTCGGCTAGCCATTTTTTTAATGTTAAATATCTTGTTTTACTCTGAAATACGCAGTAAAGTAATCTGTGACTTTAACAACCTATTTAGTAGGGAGTAAAATATATTGTATTTGTCCTCACAAACTATATTACAAACTTCAAAATGAACAAATTCTTTTAAACTGTTTCTGAAAAACTGCTCCAGACATTCACACACATCCTCCTACAACCCCACCTGTGTCCATCCCGCCCTGGCCTCTCAAGTAACTTGGGCCTCGGAAGAATCAATCCCATTTTAGAGAAGAAAAAGAACAAAAACACATAAGAGAAGGGGAAACATCTGTGTCAAAGTGCGAGGCCCTGAACACGACGGGCCAAAGCGGGCCTTCAGATTTCCATCTGGTTTCAGTCACAAGACAAAAAAACGGGAGGGAGAAGCAGAAGCAGAACTCAGTTTACACAGACGCTCCAGGGAGAAGTGTCCCTTCAAGGGTATCAGGTGACAGAACAGTAGGCTGAAAAATGAAGTTACTCTTGGCCTCCCATTGGGAGGGCTTGAAAGTAAGTCGGGCATTGGGACGGACAGGGAAAGAGGTCACGCCGTATGTTTTCACTTTAGAGAGAGCGACTGGTCAGACGCCAGCAGAAGACACGGAGGATGCGGAGGGAGGTTCAGCCAGTTGGACGGGATGTTTTGCGAGAACGGGATCCCAGAGAGAGCAAGGTGATGATTGGTGTTTTGTGAAGGTCTGAGAACTTCTGTACAGCCACAGCTGTTGTTAGAGACTCGGCTGTTGACAGAAGAAGTTCAGCCTGAAGGAGCCATAAAAGTCTGTATTATGGCATCGACGACAAGGCAAACCCTTTTATTCCGTTATTAATCTCAAATAAGGATGCTTGACACAAATGCATTGCTTTTGCCAAGAACTGAAATGCATGATAGTTCTTAGTTATTACAACAAATAAAAGTAAAGCAAAAGTGCAGATTTTGACTGTTTTTTGTGATCTTCATAGATTCAGAGAGACTTGACCTGTGCCCTCAACAGTCTATTTACATGTTAAGTAGCATCTCATAGCAGCATTGTATGAATCTGTAGAAACATTGAATAGGCAGTGACCTTTGGAGAAAAAGAAACATTCAGGGTCCAAATTGGCAGAATAATTTCTATTTCTACTTCAGTATTTAAAGCAGAAAGGTTTTGAAAGATTTAAAATACTCAGAAATACTACTGTAAAACATGATAGCCTCATTAAGTTATAAGTTATTTTTTCTCCGATTGTTGAGACAAGTTTTGGATTTTGAACTAAAGTTTATTTTGTTTTCTTAAACTTGGTTCAGCCAGTTGGATGAGATGTTTTGCGAGAACGGGGTCCCAGGGAGAGCGACGTGATGATTGGCGTATTGTGAAAGTCTGAGAACTTCTGTGCAGCCACAGCTGCACAACTCAAGACTCAATCCATTGTCTCGAGTTGAGTTTACTCATGTTTTTGAGGCAGCAGGTGTTTAACAATTGAAAATGTTTTACAGTGCAGAAACAATCTACCCATATCTATATGTGACCCATGCTGGCAAAATAAGTCAGATTGTGGACGGTGTAATGGCCACCTAATTTGTTATGTACCTTTAAGACACCTCCTGTGATGTCATGCGTTGTCTAGGTGCGTGTGTCTGTGTAGCGTTTGTGCTGGTGATATAGCGGACTGTTCTACTATACTCTGCTCCAGAAAGCATCCTGATTTTTTCTTATTACTTTTTATTTGTAATTCTGCCAGAGTGTGTCTTATATTTTTTTCCCACTCTCTTCCATGTATCTCTTCCTTTGAAGCTACGTATAAAGACGTATGGGATTACCAACTCGTGTATGAGTATTCTTTTCCTTCTTTTCAAGAATTGCTAATTTCAAGATACAGGTAAAAAAAAAAAGTGAAAAATGTAAATTTTTGTCAAAATTGAGGTTTTCAATTAAGCCCTCGTCTAGTGAACCCAGTGCTCCAAATGGCAATTATACATCTAAAAACATCTTTATTTGTAGGTTTTCTGAGAGGAGTACCTTTCCTTTGAAAATGAAAAATGCATTTTTTCTCTGCTTACTTCTCAACTACTGGTGCTTCCCCCCAGTGCAAGTTTGGTATCATTTTAAAGCGCAGCATAGCGAATTCTCAATGGTATGAGTCTGAACCAATGAAATGTGATTTTCAAACTCAGGGTGATGTAAACAAAAAGATCTTACTCGCGCTGACTGACAGATCTGAAATGTGCGCACAGTATTTTAAAAATCTGTCTTGGCGAGTATTCAAGCAAACATTATCTGTTATGTCTTAAGTGAACATTTGGTTAGCTGTTGGGGAAAAACATCTGATGTGTGACATTATATTAGAACTGTGTGAAACAATAGGCTGTCTGTTTCAATAATGTTAATCAAACAAGTGGAGTCATTGGGGGAAAAAAAAGTTGAATATATATATTTTCCATAGATATGGGTTTTGACTTGGTTTGTGCCAAATTTGGTGGTATTACCACTGATTTTAAGGTATGGTTGCTGGGTAATTTTGTTTTGGAACCTTAAGAAATCTTTAACTCGATTTTTCTCAAAATTGACTTTGCTGACTCTATCGACTTCAAACAGGTGTAGCTCAGTCATTTTTTGTCGGATTCCAACAAATCATACATCATTTTGAAGGTTTTTAAATAGAGACTACGGGAATAGCCATAACTTGGCTGAAGAGATACTCAGCTACTCATTTGGGGTAATGCGTGTTGCAGTAGCGCTGTCATATCTGGCTATAACATGTCATATAGCCTGTAACACGCTTTCACACATTTATTTTTTTTTTACATTTTGGGAGGAGTAAAATTTACATATGTGGCTTCAACAACCAGTTGCATTTACACTTGTCCTCCTTTAGTGGTTTGAGTGATTAGATTTAAATCTGTCTCAAAAGGTTTCTGTGGGCATTTACACCTAGTCTTTTCAAAATCGGATAGCTATCCCATCAGATAAAACACATGAAATGACCAGTTGTAAACAGGCCCTATGAGTAAAGCTGCGTTTCCACCGCAGGAACTTTCCCCAGGAACTAGGAACTTTGGGGTGGTACTCGGTGTGTTTCGACTGCAGGAACCAGGGTCTAAATGAAGTTCCATGTAAAAAAATTCCCCCTCAGAAAGTACCTGCTCGCTAGGTAGTGCTTTTTCAAAGTTCTGGAACTTTCAGGGGTGGGACTTGGGCACTGAACATGCTGATTGGTTGAGTTCAAGCAGCATTTTGATTGGTTGACTCCACGCAGCATTTTATTTCAACCATTGTTTTTAAAGTCTGTTGCGGCGTGTGCAGTAAGAGTTGTTTGCTATTCGAAACAAAAATGGAGTTCAAAAAATACGACCGATGGACTGACAATGAGTTTCAGGCTTTATTAAGCTTAAATGCAAAGGACGAAATCTAGCGGGAAGTGGAAAGTCGCGTGCAGTCCTACGTCACCGGACTATCTTCACGGTACTTTATGGAAACGCAACTAGCAATAGGTCTGGGGGTAAAAAGTTCCAGGGAAAAAAGTTCCTGGGACAAATTGTTCTGGGTAATTTCTGTGGAAACAGGCTTAATTCATTGAATCATTAACTTAACATCCAATTCGTTCAACAACAGATTCATTTAGGAAAGAATCTCCACTGCTGTGCTTTGCTCGAGATATGCAGCAGATTCTGCTTTGGTTTCGTTTGGAACTATGTTCGAAGGGGGAGAAAAAATTAAATGTTTGTCTAAAATGTATGTTACTTGATAATAGCTTCCTATTTACTTCCTATTAACTGTTGAACAAAAGCAATATCATTTGCAATCATGTAGTTGTTTTAAATGTCGCCATGGCTGACCTAATGCCATTGCATACATTTCCACAGAATGAAGTTCATTTAGGTTCGTTTGTGCAGTCAGTGAATTTATAATGCCATTTGTAAAGTGCTCATAGCGATACGCACACACATCTGTAAATTGAGAGTATGTCTGCAAAGATGGGAAACGGAGCCAGCCCCAGTCAGCTCTGGCAGCTCGTCTTCTATTTCCACCCCAGTTTTCTGATGCAATCCTGCCATTCTCCTTACCCAAAGAGACATATGCCGTTTACTTATCATTTTCTGGCCAGGGAGGCACAGAGAAACTTTGCTCTTAAGTAAAGCTACGATAAAAGTTGATGTACACCCCTTTCTACTTATCTGTGATGCAACGTGGGTCTGACTAGATTCAGAAAGCTGCATCACTGGGCTAGTGCAGCCCTGCCGAGACCAAAAACCAATGGGGCATTAGAAAAGTGGGTCTTTCCTTGTTTGAAGCTTGGATTGGCACTTGGGTTAATGCTTGCTGGAATTCCGCATGCATTTCGTGTTGATAAGTGGGTGTTGGTGATTAATAACCGTCACAGGCGCTCTAGAATGTTCTCGTATACATTTGATCCTGTTGTGCTCTTTAATCCGTCCCCTGAACACTCGTCCCTCATTCTCTTTTCCGCGCTCTGGATTTCTTTTACAGTCTGCGCTCTGATGTCTGGTGGCAGACATACCCTCCTCCTCATGTTTCTGACTTTGTATCTACTACAGGCTTGCTTTTCTACATCATTTCTACATCTAAATTTTTTCACACCTCTTCCATACCACTCGGGAACAGCGCTGGGGAAGCTTTGAAAACTATAGCTTGTCAAGATACAAGATAGTCAAAATGTAAAGTAGATAAATTACAGTTAATCTACATTTTAGAAATTTGGTTAAATACACTATAGCCCGCTTAAAATCAGTACATTTTTAAAATGCAATATATTTTAATATACTATATAATCATCAGAGCCTGATAAATGATTTCCTTGTCTTGCCAACACAACCCAGCAAATATGATTGTCACTTCTTGTCACAATCTACTGGCAAAGAAGGACTGCTGTCATTGTACACTATATAGACTACTTTGGTCAAAATATTTACATTTACGTTAGTCATCAATGTCATATTGTGCTACTAAACAAAGTCACAGCAGCAGTGCTCATGTATTGATTTATTTTGGCTGAAAGATGTCAGTTCAAAACACTCACAGATCATTGTTCACAGCATGACCCTAAAACGAGCGTAAAGTACTAGTAAAGGAATCATTCAATCAGGAATCAATCATTTCAAAATGAAAATTATCCCATGATTTACTCACCCTCAAGCCATCCTAGTTGTAACTTTCAGACGAACACAATCGGAGATATATTTAAAAATATCCCGGCTCTTCCAAGCTTTATAATGGTAGTAAATAGGGGGCCCAGACTTTGAAGCACAAAAAAATGCATCCATCCATTATGAAAATAATCCACACGGCTCCAGGAGGTTAAAAGTTTAGTTCACCCAAAATTGAAAATTCTGTCATTAATTACTCACCCTCATCATGTCGTTCCACACCCATAAGACCTTCGTTCATCTTCAGAACACAAATTAAGATATTTTTGATCAAATCCGATGGCTCAGTGAGGCCTGCATTGAGAGCAAGTTAACTTAGACTTTCAAACGCCCAGAAAGGTACTAAAAACCTATTTAAAACAATTCATGTGACTACAATGTATGTTATGAAGCGACTGAGAATACTTTTTGTGCGCCAAAAAAACAAAATAATGACTTTATTCGACAATATCTAGTGAAGGGCGATTTCAAAACACTGCTTCATGAAGCTTTGAAGCTTTATGAATCTTTTGTTTGGAATCAGTGGTTCGGAGCACGTATCAAACTGCCAAAGTCACGTGAACCACTGAAATTTCGAAACACTTATGATGTAACAAAGCCTTGTTTACTGAAACCACGTGACTTTGGCAGTTTGAGATCATTTGATACACGCTCCGAACCACTGATTCGAAACAAAAGATTCGTAAAGCTTCCTTCACTATATCTTAATGACGAATGCAGTGGAAGTGGAAGCACATGATAGAGCAAAACAAAACACCAGTCAATCTGAAATTGACTGCATGATAAATAATTTTTACGCACCAGGATAAGAGGGAATTGTGACTGAAACTATCAAATACTTTTTGATTATATATCATATATTTATTTTGGATCACACACACACATAAGGCTATACAGGTGCTGGTCATATAATTAGAATATCATCAAAAAGTTCATTTTTTTATTATAAATTATTTTAAAAAATGAAACTTTCATATATTCTAGATTCCCTACATGTAAAGTAAAACATTTCAAAAGTTTTTTTTTTTAAATTTTGATGATTAGAGCATACAGCTCATGAAAGTCCAAAATCCAGTATTTCAAAATATTAGAATATTTCCTAAGATCAATCAAAAAATGGATTTGCAAAACAGAAAAGTTCAAGTTCTTTAAAGTATGTTCCTTTGTGCACTCAATACTTGATCGGCAGGACATATTACAGCAAATGACTTGCTCCTAGCACAAATTACAGCATCAGTGAAGTGTGGCATGGAAGTGATCAGCCTGTGGCACTGCTGAGGCACTATTGAGCCTTCAGATCATCTGTATATTGTTGGATGGACTGTTTCTCATCTTTCTCTTGAAAATATCCCATAGATTCAGGTCAGGCATATTGGCTGGCCAATAAAGCACAGTAATATTATGGTCAGCAAACCACTTGGAAGTGGTTTTTGCACTGTGGGCAGATGCTAAAGTCCTGCTGGAAAAGGAAATCAGCATCTCCATAAAGCTTGTCAGCAGATGGAAGCATAAAGTGCTCCAAAATCTCCTGGAAGATGGCTGCATTGACTTTGCACTTGATAAAACACAATGGACCAACACCAGCAGACGTCACGGCCCCCCCAAATCATTATTGACTTCAGAAACTTCACACTAGACTTCAAGCAGCTTGGATTCTGTGCCTCTCCAGTCTTCCTTCAGACTCTGGGACCATGATTTCAACATAAAATGCAAAATTTACTTTTATCTGAAAAGAGGACTTTCGACCACTGTTCACTATCCAGTTCTTTTTCTCCTTAGCCCAGGTAAGATGCTTCTGACGTTGTCTCTGGTTCAGAAGTGGCTTGGTAGTCCTTTTCCTGAAGATGTCTGAGTGTGGTGACTCTTAATGCGCTGACTCCGGCTTCATTCTACTCATTGTGAAGCTCTCCCAAGTGTTTGAATCGGCTTTACTTGACAGTATTCTCAAGCTTGCGGTCATCCCTGTTGCTTGTGCACCTTTGCCTACCCAATTTCTTCCTTCCAGTCAACTTTGCATTTAATATGCTTTGATACATCACTCTGTAAACAGCCACCCCATTCAGTAATGACCTTCTGTGACTTACTCTCTTTGTGGAGGGTGTCAATGATTGTCTCCTGGACCATTGCCAAGTCAGCAGTCTTCCCCATTAGTGTGGTTTCAAAGAACAAAAGATACCCGGAATTTATACTGTAGGGATGGTCATTTAATCAAACTCAAATGTAAATATTCTAATATTTTGAGATACTGGATTTTGGACTTTCATTAGCTGTACGCTCTAATCAACAAATTAAAAAAAAAAAACTTTTGAAATGCTTTACTTTACATGTAGGGAATCTAGAATATATGAAAGTTTCATTTTTTAAAATAATTTACAATAAAAAAATGAACTTTTTCACGATATTCTAATTATATGACCAGCACCTGTATGTGCATTAAAAGAGTAAAAGGGGTCAATTTTCACAGTGACTTTAAAGTGACACTATGAAGAAATTAGCCCAAAGCTATGCCACCTTTTAAACACATGAGGCATTCTGTATCCTTACACACGCAAACCGATGGCGGCCGCACCCAGTCCCTCCACAGACTCTCCGTCTGCCCTTGGTTTGTGGTCAAGTAGCTTGACTATATATGGAGAAAGAAATTGCAAGCTTGAGCTCATGTCCCCTTGTAACGTCTCACCGACCGAAGCCTCAAAACCAAGCGAGGCCTAAAACAGCTTGTAAAACCCACTTCCTTACAGAAAAAATGTGGTTTAGAATCCAAACAATGAAGGAAATTCGAGTTTGGTCATATAAATTACAGGAAAAAAGGCTTGCTTCTCTGTACTATCTTTTGACTTTATCCAGTAACCAGTGATCAATGTCTTTTTCAGGGACAGTTTACGAATACTACGCATCTGGCAAAGTGAATGGAACACTATGGAATGTGCAGAAAAAAACATAAATTTAATCAAAAAAAAGTTTAAAAAGGATGTTCGATTTCTCATTTGTTTGGAGGAGTTTGCTGCTTTACGATGTTCTCCTACCTTCTCCGTCATGATGAATGGACTCATTTAGGTCCGCACCTGGTTGAGTTCTGTCCCCCATCGGCATGTGTTTGTGTGCATTTCCACCTCTTTATTTTCAGACCTGGGGCTGTGATGAGCCTGGGTGGGCTTAGCATGAGCTTTAGGGTCATGGTGCAGTGCCACATCTGAAAGACTGGGCACAGGAGGAGGGACAGAACCAATCTCCTCCATATGGTTGGATTTAAGAGCTCGCCGGGTGGTTGTAAGCCTTTCTTCACCCTGTGAATCAACCTCGGCTGTGTTTTGTGAGGAGTTGTTCGGAGCAGCCACCTATGGAAAATCCGCTTTGTGGCTCACTGCTGTAAATGAGACTTTGGGTTATGCGGGCGGCCACGGACATCAACAGTGCCACAGTTAAACCAGCTTGGCAAGAACCGACATACTTCAGCAACATTCCTGATTTAGCTTCTTTTTTCATCTGTAAGGTCCACCTGGAATTGTTCATGCAAGACACAAGCTAGCACTCTAACGACACACAGATTGTGATTACCCCCATAAAGTCTTTATAACAACAACTGTTCTACGTCGTGGGCAGCTTGTAGCAATTACTAGCCCATCTACACTGTTGATTCAACCTAAATGAGGGACTTTCGGCCGCTGCAACTACTGTTTGTGCTAGATGCTCACAATGTGAACTGCATTAGTCTGTCATAATGCCTCCGACAGCTGGACCCAGAGAACAGGCTTTTATCTGTCTCCAATCTGAGTAATGGACTATCACACTTTATCCCAGAATAGCACAGGTCTCTCAACAGATTGGCAAATCAGACTCATCTATTACATTCTCTCATCCTGAGCCTTGGAAGGGGGTACAAGAGTCATCTGGGTAAAGGATTATTGCCTCGAAACAATCCGCCAGACTTTCCCGCGAAGTGAGAATTTCAACAGGGCCTCGGGCATCACGCTACGCCTATCATGCATCAGTACTGACCTCACAGCAATGTATTTTGCCAACGCAAAGCAATGTGGTGGTTAGCGATATATCAGCCAGAACGATATCAGCTTTGACAGTGAATAATACTTTTTTTTTTCTCCAATGTTTTCATGAAAAAATATGTTTTTATGTCAGGCAAAATCTTATTTGCTGTCATTAAATTGCATTAAGTGCATATTAAGTGCATATCAGTGTCCTTTAGAATGGGCCTTTCAACTTTTTAATGTCAAAAACAGATATAAATTCACTAATTAATTAAAATGTAAATAATTTAAATAAATAAAATCTGGAAATAATATGGAAAATATTAAAATATTAACTAAAAAAAAAATCTAAATACTACTACTACTACTAATAACAGTAATAAAATTTTTTAATTAAATGTATTTTTGTTATATATATTTCTATATAAATTTATATTCTGTTACAAGCATATGCACTGTGAAAAGTATATATATATTTAGAGAGGCTGTGCTGTATCATGAATAAGTCACAGCTGAAGGACGTTAGGGCCTGCAACCCCTTCAGCCGTGACTTATTCACGATACAGCACTAGCCTCGAGTACCTTATTGCTTTTATAAAACGGTTACCCTACAATACAAATATTAAAGCCAGAAATTTGTATCAATGCAACTTTCATAAAGTAAACTTTTTCTAAAAGCCTTCCTTCTGCCGGAAAAAATTGTCCCTGGCTGTGAACAGCAACAGAAGTTACATTTTCACACCATTAGATGGCGGCAAAGACTATCTTTTTGAGTGTGTCAGTCAGTAGCGAAGACTTTTATATTGAAAAGACAGAAAAGAAAGCAGAATGAAACTGTAATATTTTCAATCCCTGTAAATGTGCTAATTACAGAGTTAAACATGAAAAAATGAGATGCCATTCACTTTTGACAACACTAAAAAGAAATAATAAAAAAAAAAAATTAAAAAGTTATGACACAAAACTGTATGAGATCCACTGCTCAAGAAATCAACATCGACTGGTGAAAATGAAAAACCACTATTGGTGGTCGACTAGATCTGACAGGACGTATGGAGAAAAGAGTGTAGAACAACTCATCCCCCTCAAGGCTGCTCAATCAAAAGGGCCGTGTTAAAAAATTAATAGGATATTTCAAAAGAGTGAAAAGGGCACAGTGAAAACAGCTCGGCATGAATCAATCCATGATGTGCTCTATTTAGCGCTTTCAAAAACCACAGGCTATTGAGTTTTACATATTCCACAGGTCTTAAATGTCTTTTTCGACCAGTGCATGCCCCCGTACAGAGTGGGTAAGGAAGGAAAGAGGCATACCTCTTTTCACACTCAGAAGAGGGTTTTTTTTAGCTGTTCAATAAAAATCATCTTGATGAGCTGCAGGGATCAATAGGGCCTCTCCACCTCCTGATGGAGTGCGTTAAACCCTCACACACACCGTGACAATTGTCCTCTTAACCACAAACTTCTGTAATCACTTGTAGCTTTGAGTTTAGCTCAGTCCCTCACAACTTGATAGCCACCTAATACACACTGCTGGGTGTTCAAGTGCCATTGATGTCAGGGAGAATTTAAGGAATCTAAAGACCCGTCAAGCATGTCCTTAAGAGTGGGACAGTTTTAAACTAATTGAGTCTCATGGTATCAGTTTTCACTGATTTTTCTAGGTGATTCAATAAGCACTTGAGATGAAAAGAAAGCTTTCGCAATATGAAAATTATCACTTATAAAATCACACGAGTGGAACTATAATCACACAGGTTTTTTATACTCACAAATCTGAAGAGAAGGCATGTCCTCGTTTTAAGAGTGTGATGAAAATTGGTCCTTTATAGTTTATAATAATAATTTAAAAAAACAAAACAAAAAAAACAAAAAAAACAGACGAGAGCCTTATACAGCATGTAGAGAATCTTAGATTAAATTGACACCCACATTTTTACAATATTTTTTTACAATATCTGTTTTGAAAACTGAATAAAGTTGCATGGAAATTATTGGTGATGACAGCCTGCTTAATGAGAAAGACTGTCAGGATTGGCTAAAAATTAAGATTTTTTCGGTAAGCCCCACCCAAGACTGTCAGTATTGGCTAAAAATGAAGATTCTTTCAGTAAGCCCCACCCAAGACTGTCAGTATTGACTAAAAATTAAGAGTACTTCAGTAAGCCCCACCCCAAGACTGTCAGTATTGACTAAAAATTAAGAGTCCTTCAGTAAGCCCCGCCCCAAGACTGTCAGTATTGACTAAAAATTAAGAGTCCTTCAGTAAGCCCCGCCCCAAGACTGTCAGTATTGACTAAAAATTAAGAGTCCTTCCAAGACTGTCAGTATTGGCTAAAAATTAAGAGTTCTTCAGTAAGCCCCGCCCCAAGACTGTCAGTATTGACTAAAAATTAAGAGTTCTTCAGTATGCCCCACCCCATGTCTGTCAGTATTGACTAAAAATTAAGAGTCCTTCCAAGACTGTCAGTATTGGCTAAAAATGAAGTGTCTTTCAGTAAGCCCCGCCCAAGACTGTCAGTATTGACTAAAAATTAAGAGTCCTTCCAAGACTGTCAGTATTGACTAAAAATGAAGTGTCTTTCAGTAAGCCCCGCCCCAAGACTGTCAGTATTGACTAAAAATTAAGAGTTCTTCAGTATGCCCCGCCCCAAGAATGTCAGAATTGACTAAAAATTAAGAGTGCTTCCAAGACTGTCAGTATTGGCTAAAAATGAAGATTCTTAAGTAAGCCCCGCTTAAGACTGTCAGTATTGACTAAAAATGAAGATTCTTTCAGTAAGCCCCGCCCCAAGACTGTCAGTATTGATTAAAAATTAAGAGTCCTTCAGTAAGCCCCGCCCCAAGACTGTCAGTATTGACTAAAAATGAAAAGTCCTTCAGTATGCCCCACCCCATGTCTGTCAGTATTGACTAAAAATTAAGAGTCCTTCCAAGACTGTCAGTATTGGCTAAAAATGAAGTGTCTTTCAGTAAGCCCCGCCCAAGACTGTCAGTATTGACTAAAAATTAAGAGTCCTTCCAAGACTGTCAGTATTGGCTAAAAATGAAGAGTCTTTCAGTAAGCCCCGCCCAAGACTGTCAGTATTGACTAAAAAAATTAAGAGTCCTTCAGTAAGCCCCACCCAAGACTGTCACTATTAGCTAAAAATTAGGAGTCCTCCAGCAAGCCCCACCCAATAGGAACCCTGCTTCAAATGGAAACACAATACATTAACTCAGGAGATCTGATAAAACAGTATTGAATGAATACTTTCTACTACGCACTGCTTTCACAACCACACACACTTACTCCTAATCCAGCTCTGCTGAATTTGGGCACTTTTTCTCATTAAATAGGATTACATCCAATCTCTGACAATATCATCTGTTTGGGATTTTAATTAAACTCAGGTTAATGGCTGTACACTTTAGTTAGAGTCCTTTCACCTGCTTGCATCCCGTTAGTGAACACCAGGCAAGTTGACGTTCACAAAGCCAGGCTAATCTATCAGGGCGAGACCCTAAATAGGTCTGCTAAAGCTTATTGATTCCTTTAGTACATTCCTTAAAACCTCCATCACTACCTACATCCGCACATTTGGCCGCTTCCTCCTAATGTATGTGTACCTAGAGATGCCAAATGCTAATATTTAGTTGACGACAAGATTATAAATTACCATGAGAAAGCTGGAGGCAGTTGGTGCCAGTCCCCTCAAAGTCAAATTACATCTTGTGTTTGCTTTGTCCTTACTTTAGGGGAAAACCATGGATGGTTGAGTCGCATTCTGTGACCACGGAGGACTTTGAGAAGCTGGCATCTGGTGCCAAAGCTTTGCTATTCATTAATTTTAATGAACACTATTGACTTGTTAAATTCCTGTGTGAATCTGGTTTTATGAGTTCTGTCATCCTTCAGGCAGTAAAGACGCTCTCTACACCTCTCTGCAGAGACATACAACAAAAACAATGATCTATATCCTAGGATTATTAACTACAGAAATAGTGGAAGTCTGAGGTGGGGAAGATAAACTCATTTTTTATTTGTGAAAGTAGCGGGAAAGAGAGAGTTAGAGTAAACAAAGAGAGAACTACTACTTTATTGCTTGAAGAAATGTTCCAGGTTCGATACAAATTAAAGTCTATTGACAGTTTTTTTTTTTTATAGTCTAATGAAGTTTATCACAAAATTGTCCCTTTTTTATATATTTTTATTTAAATTGTGGTTAGAGTAAAGCATTGTCAATGGTTTAGAGTAAAGCAAATGGGGTCATGCTCAGCGCCTTAGTTCAATCTATCAATATAGTCTCATGTTAACACGTACAGTATACGTTTTGCAATTATACTTCTGAAAATAGTGTGTATTTTAAAGTTTATTGCATTACCCTGTTTCTGTGGTAAAGGACACAGTTGTATTTTCCTGTAACATTCCTCTAAGTCTTATAGATCTAATTAAATGTTTGTGCGTTTGGAAGGATGGTGGAAGGATGTTTTTTTTTTTGTTTGTTTGTTTGTTTTTTGCAGGCGTATTCATTCTATAATGCACCTCTCATCCCCAAACAAATAAGTACTCCAATTTAAGCTGCTCCTCTTTGGTTTGGGAGAACTTCTCCACCCAAGAAAGCTCCTTCAGTCTCCAAGGAGATCTTTTTCTCTCTTGTATTCACTATTTTCCTTCCTCTAGGTCTCTAATCTGCACTGAGAAACAACACTTACGCTTGTGTTTTGATGTTGAATTTAATTGGAAGGGAAAACACGGCTATGTAGAGTCTAAATCAGTGCTGTGTTTGACCTCATTGAGACCATCTGTTGAATTTGTATAAAGGACAGCGAGATGCCAGCAAACATCGTGTCAATCAAACCCAGGCGATGTGTCTCAGGTTCCCAGAGGATCCCAGTGCTTTGTCTCATTACAGTCCTTCCTGTGCTGCCCGCGTTCAGACACAGATTTTATTTTTTCATGTAATGACGGAAAGGTTGGTCGTAGCTGCTCATTATTGATGACAATCCTGAAGTGGCGGCTTCATAAATATGGAACCCGGGCCTGTTTACCCGATCAGGAGTGCCCAGGAAGACATTTATCAAAAAGGAAAGAGGGCCAAAGGCTGGAAACTTTCCATACCCCTGGGGGGAAGTAAAGGGCACGTAGGCTGGGCATTAGTCAGGAGGGACAGCAAATGCTGTGATTTTGAAGCTTAAAGGAATAGTTTACACAAAAAATGTAGAAAAACTTATTTGCTCGCCCTTACATTGCTCCAAACTTGTACGGCTTTCTTTCTTTTGTGAGAGACAAAAGGTAAAGTTTGGAAGAATATTCTGAACAATAAAATGATGAAGTAAAGTACAATGCAAGGCCCTGTTTACCCCTGGTAGTAAGATGCATTTTGGTCGATCGGACTACAAGTAAACGAGAGAGACACATATTCCCGTTTACACCTGGTGTTTTAATCCGTCTCTTTTGTCCACTTTCTTTGAGGGGAGGGTCTATGCGTGGGTATATGTATGTTTTTTTTTCAGATTTTCCGATGTAATGGACAAAATAAGCTCATGCAATTTACATATGAACGTCCACGGAGAAGATAGAAAAACATACGTAGAGCATCAGCTTTCGTTTATGCTCTGATATCCGCAAGACCATGCCGATCGCGGTGAGTGCATGTTAGAAATCATGAATGGTGAGAGAACATTGCGCTTGGTATGTTTTTCATCTTCAAACCAAACTTGGGTCTTCAGCTGACAAAGTTTAAATCCCGTCAGGCTAGTGCGCTTCCCATATAATCAATGCATTAGGTCAGTAGGTGGTCTTTTGTTGCTGTTCAAACACATTCGACCACATGAGCGTCTACACTATGAAAGCAATCCGGTCGAATGCGTTTTCGACTACCTCTGGAAGTGGTCGAAAGTGGAAAGCTCAAAACGTTTTAGACCCTGTTTACGCCTGTATTTAGCGTCGTCCGCTTGTGATCCGATCGACCAAAACGCATCTTGATACCAGGTGTAAACAGGGTCAAAGTGGAGAGTGACTGGGCTGTCAATGAAGGAATGAATGAATGAATAGTTCATCTGACTCATGCACGATATTGCATTTACTATACTTTAAATATAGTGCACAAATCATATGGACTACGTTTATGATACCTTTATGGTGCTTTCGAATAATGTTTGAAGCTTGAAAGCATCATCCCCTATTCTATACAACTGCATGCAAAATAGCAACAACAACACTATTTAAAATGCTTCCTTTTGTGTTTCAGAGTAGAAACTCATTAAGAAAATAATAACAATTTTTTTTGTTTGTTTTTGCTGAACCGGTCCTTTAAAGTAAGTTGATATGCTATGATATCTCATACATCTAAAAAGTACCTTTCAAAGACAACACATCTGTAGCAATGAATTTGCATGAAAACGACCAGTTACGAATGTTCCTCTTCAACATCTCTTCTTTCCTAAGAGCAAAGAAAGAGATCTCCAGGACTGAGGGAATGCTCTATCAGCATGCTCCATGAATCCTTCCGGATTGAGGTGAGGATGGCAGGAATGAATGAGTCGAGTGTAAGTGTGGATGAAGGGCCCTTTGGAGAGAGCTGGTAGAGCTCCTCAAGCCAAAGGAGAACAAGTAGCATCTACTCAGGGTCTGCATTATTATGCTATTATTTCCCACTAACACAAATTCCACTCCCAATGTGGCCCAATTAGAGCACCAACAACGCTTTGAATACATTAGCCATTTTTCTTTTCAACCTCTATGTTAAACCACCAGGCATTCTGGCATTCAATAACACACTCGCTGTGGAAATAAACTGTTTAGAAAATAGGAGAATTGATTGTATGATACAGAATGAGAATTCTGGTATCAAACTGACCTTTAGTGATTATAATGCTATCAAAATCTCTAAATAATTTAACATCGCTTCACAATCTACATTTACTTGTTACAAACACACCTACACCCAAGGAAATAAGCAGCCAAGAAATATTTCATTCTCCTTGAGCAATCTTGTATTTGCACATACGAAACCTTGAGTGCTGTGCCTTATCATTACAGCTCGAGGGAAGATATTGAAAAAATAGAGACACAGCCAGCTAGTTTCTTTTGAATCTTCCTCGTGATGCCGGATGGTGCTTTGTAATCCACATCTTGGTTGTGCCAGCTGCCTGTCAACGTGCAGAATTTGAATATGATCCAACACTCAGTAACCTCACCCTTTGAAAGATTTTCAAATGAGCATGCCCTAGCTTTAACACCACTAAGCTACACTTCTAAATTCACTTGGACATCTACAGCTTTAAATGGTCTCCAACACTGGTGAGTTCACCACAGAAAGGCTGTGTTTGTATTGAGTAACCGAAGTCAAGACCTTCTTCTATAGCGTTCTGAAGAGATAATGTAATATTGTAGCGAACCCAGAAGTTAGCATTACCCTGGTTCCATTGGCAAAAGCCAAAAGGACTTTTGGTAACACTTTAGTATGAGGAACAATACTCACTTTTAACTAGTTGCTTATTAGCTTGCATATTGGCTTTTTATTAGTACTTATAAAGCACATATTAATGCCTTATTCTGCATGACCATATTCTACATCCCACCCAATACCTAAGCTTAACCACTACAACAACTACCTAACTAACTATTAATAAACAGTGAATTAGGTGTTTATTGAGGCAAAAGTCATAGTTAATAGTGAATATGTGTTCCCCATACTACTTTTATTCCCTATACCCGGGCTTTTCCATTTGCTTTTGGATTATGGAAAAAAATTAGCTCTTTGACCAACAACTGATTGAATATTGAAGCCTAAATACAGTCACCAGAAGTGAAAATGTAAAGTTAGGCTATAAACAAACTGTACCACCACTGCTTACAACTCTCTCAAGATTTATTTAAAATCTACCAGTTGGAAAGTTTGAGTTAGAATAATTTGCAAGAACACAAAAAGGGTGTAAAAGCATATTAGTGAGTAGAAAAGTTCCTCTTTTGTGTGATAATACTTCATTTCTCCAACAGCCTCTGAAGTCACATTTTCCAGCCTTTTTCAAGACATAAAAGCTTAAAATAGTGGGGTATTACTGGTGGGTTTTATGTTGTAGAGTAAAACGTGAACATTTTTTGAGCTTGTGTTAATCACAGACATTATTTCAGGCATTGAACTAAAACCCCATTCAAAAACCCATTGACTTTGGGATGATAGAATGGGCAATTCAAAAATTCTAACTCCTTTCTTTCCAGGTTTGAAGACTCATTCCTGCAGCACTCTATTCTTGAAATAGCCATGAATAACACTGACGAAAGTACATAACAAAGATGGCAGCTTCCGCAACACTGTAAAGTCTTATCGCAGTTAACACAACGTTATTTAATAAACTAATTTAAACAAGGCACTTGTTCGTCTGTCAAATCTTAATTAACCAACAAAGACTTTAAATACAAACAATACAATGTAAACAGTGGAGAGTGGCTATCATGCTTCCTAAAGTGCGATCTCACTCTCAGATATACATTGGCGATAGAATGTGTTTGTCACTTTCATTCCTAACCAAACTGTGTGTGAATAATCAAACAGCGCACTAAAACAAGACTGACAGCAGAATTTTGCAGCTATATGAACATAGCATATGTGGACACCCTTATTCAGATTTCAGAGATCAATTAAATCAGGGTCTGCTGGCCGTTATGGAGACTTACGACAGGGCACAGGTGTGGCAGGTGGTCAGGATGCCACTGGTGAAGGCTGGAAACAAAATGAGCATCAGTGTGTGTTGTGATGAGAGGTGATTCTGGCTTCAGGGACACTGTGGAAAATAGAATTAGGCGACACATGATAGGTGTGTCACCCTCTAACATCTGTCCAGCCCATATGGACCGAGTGTGTTCATGCCACTGGGAGTCTCTCCTGACATCTTTGGAAGAATCTTGAATGATATTACTGTGTGTGTTTGTGTGTGTGTGTGTGTGTGCATGTGTTTTTGTGACATATCAGGACACAAATTTGTATAATGACATTTGTATATGACACAGGTATTACAAGGAGAGGGTGACTTATGAGGACATTACCCCATGTCCCCATTTTTCAAAAGGCTTATAAATCATACAGAATGATTTTTTTTTTTTTTGAGAAAGTAAAAATGTGCACAGTTTCCTGTGATGGGTAGGTTTAGGGGTAGGGGTAGTGTAGGGCGATAGAAAATATGGTTTGTACAGTATAAAAACCATTACGCCTATGGAATGTCCCCACAATTCACAAAAAAAAAACCTGTGCGTTTGTGTGTGTATGACAGACAGACAGACAGACAGACTAGATAGACAAACAGATAGATAGATAGATAGATAGATAGATAGATAGATAGATAGATAAAATGGATGACAGACAGAGAGACAGACAGACAGATAAATAAAATGGACGATAGACAGACAGACAGATAAAATAGATGACAGATAAATAGATAGATCTATCTAAATAGGTCTAATGGATCAGTTTTCTGATATGATTTATACACTTACTGTACATACACACCCAGATGAATAACAGGCCTGGTAATATCAAATGTGTGGTTTAAGTATGTCAGGGCTGGAAGTGGCTGTCTTGGCCAGATCCTGCTCTGAGAGTTGAAAGTGGGTTAACTGGCTTTAGGTCTGAAGCTGGATAATGATGAGGAAAAGAACTGAGGGGAAACAAGAGACACTCGTGTGCGGAAACCACAAGAGGCGATGGGAAGGGGATGGAGAGAGACTGACAGAAGGAACGGAGGAACGAAGGAGTGAGTGAGAAAGAGAGAGAGGTGGAGCAGGAAGCTCGGGGGCAGCCTGGGAGGCAGTCTTTAATTGGCAGGGCTGTGTGAGCCTGGATGACCACCAAGCGGGACTGGCACAAATGTCCAGAGGGCAGAGACGGACCCTGGCACCACATGGCACTACCATAACCAGTCTCTCCAACTCTCCACGTAGCTCCTTCTCCCTCTGTTTCTGCCTTCCCACAATCCCACAGGCACTTCCATCTGCCTCTCTCAACCAAACGCCCTCATTACAGCAAGAGAGAGAAAGAGAGAAGAGTTGGGGACTAACTAAAAGTAGAGATGCTACCAACTTCAGCTGTGTTTAGCAACAAGTTCACTTGTTTTTGTCACACTGCAAAGTGAATATGAAAAATCTCATATGTAGCAATGAAAAGGATCTTATGCTCACCAAGGCTGCATTACTTTGATCAAGAATACAGTAAAACAGTAATATTGTAAAATATTAATATTATTATTTTTCTAATTTATGATATTATATTTATTACTGTGATGGCAAAGCTGAATTTTCAGCATAATTACTCTAGTCTGCAGTATCACAAGATCCTTCAGAAATAATTCTAATATGCTGATTTGGTGCTCAAGAAACATTTATGATTATTATCAATGTTGAAAACAGTTTGTTTGCTGCTTAATATTTCTGTGAACCCCTTTTGTGAATTTTGTGCATCCTTGCTGAATAAAAGTATTAATTTATTTATATATAAAAATCTTACAGACCCCATTCTTTTGAACAGTAGTGTACCTCTGATTATTAATTCAATCATAAAATAGTTACATAAAAAAAAAGAAAAAAAATCACATAAGGGATATTAGTATTTGACATCTTCAACCATTAACCTCTTGAGATGTCCATTAACCTCAGGCTTGATGTCATTCTGTTTACCATGGTATACATGTACTATATAGAATACTGTCTAAAAATATTAAGAATGATAACAAATTATACACCATTTGAAAGTTCTAAGGGTTTATTGTCAATCTACAGTGTCTGTTTTACAATGTGGATGCTTCAGCAACAGTAATATTGTAATTTGTGTGGGGAGTGCAAATATCAATACGCAAAACGGGACTTCATAGCTTTGTTATGAAATAGCAATCATGAGATGAATCCAATCTAGAGTAAAATTTTACCTAGAGTAAAATGTCCATGACAAGCATCCATTGAAAAACATCCAAAAGCACTTTTTGTCCACAAAAACGTTAAATCCATGAAATATTGATATATTGTCCATTGTTTACGTCATATTTCTCCTGAATGATTTGCCCTCCATCATCGTTCTTCAAGAAATTGTGCAATCTGAGCACCGTTTATGTTATAACACTGTATACGATCATATACATTAGACTCTCACAAACAAATGAGCCTGCCTCCAAAGTTTATTTTTCAAAATAGTGCAGCATTTTTTTCCCTTTTTTTTTTCTTTTCGGATTTTGTGACATTTTACTGCTCCGTGCTAGTAAGATGACATATTACATACAATTTGTAATGTCTACTACTTTAAATTTCGAGTAAACTACTACACTATACGTTTACAAAAAAATAAATAAATAAATACATAAAAAATAGTCAACTACATTGAAGTTAGTTAAAAAGGCGTTTCAAGGTTGCTTTCCTAACACAGAGAGGGAGAGAAATTAAAGAAAGCGCGTTTGTTAAATTTGACTTTCATATTTTTCCTTTCTTCTTTATAGCAAGACCAATATTTGTAATAGACAAACCAATATTAGTTATTCATTCAAAAACACACTAGAACACCCAGCACTCTTTGTTCAACAAACAGTACTGCTGAGAAAAGGACAAGGAGGATTTTAACCAAGAAAAAAAAAAAAAAAAAAAGAACAGTGGCCGATGCCTTTAGATGGCTGGCTGTCCTTCACTAAAAGGAGTCAAAGGTCAGTAGTAAGCAGTTACCATTTACAGAAAGAGACAGATGAGCACAGAGCTGGGTGGCTGTCTGCTCACATACTTAAATGGTAAAAGAACAGAGCATCTGACCACCACAGTCATTGTGTTTATGTTAAGAGCAGCTCTTGTTTAAGTAAGTTTTGACTAGACGAGAGTAACGGCGTTTAGAATAATAGAGAGACAAACTGCTGTGGAGAACACACACACACACTCTTACAGTACATATACACACAGTTTATTCAACTCTGAAAACATAATGACCTTATTACAAAGAAACGGTCATGCTACTAACGTTCGTAACGCACAGACATTCCTGCAGGACCAACATCAACACACTTGGGAAGGAAACTCCAGCCATCAATGAAGAGTTTATTTTATTGTGCTGGACAGACCAAACAAATCCGCTCGGAGTGTTTAGAAAGAGTTTAGAAAAGTGCTTTGGGCTTATTTTAATGGCGGTGGTACATAATACTGGAACTAACTATCAGTATGGCATGAAGCATTTCACCTAGAAGCCACTATATACATAAACAAACTGTGAATAACTCTTGGATTTATAAATCTATATTTATACGCCCAGCCAAAATAAAATATGTATGATATTGAGTCTGAGTCAGGATATAAGAACAAAACAAGCATTGATGATGACGTGATACACATAAAAGCTTGGCTTTTGAATTTTAATGATGTAACATTACAGTTCATTCTTAAATTAAGATATATTCACTTCAACTTTAGTCATTATGGTGTAGACTTTTGTTCCAGGGTGCAAGAATTCAAAGAGTAAACACTTAGTGGGAGCAAGTTATGTTCGGTTTAAACCTACTCTTACAATAACTGATCTGTTAAAGGGTTCGTTCACCCAAAAATGAAAATTCTGTCTTTAATTACTCACCCTTATGTCATTCCACACCCGTAAGACCTTCATTCATCTTCGGAACACAAATTAAAATATTTTTGATAAAATCCGATGGATTTACACTATTAACACTTTCAGATGCCACTTTCAGAAAGCTACTAAAGACATATTTAAAACAGTTCATGTGACTACAATGGTTCAACCCTAATGTTATGAAGCGACGAGAATACTTTTTGTGCGCCAAAAAACAAAATAACGACTTTATTCAACAATATCTAGTGATGGGCGATTTCAAAACACATGCTTCATGAAGCTTCGAAGCTTTACAAATCTTTTGTTTCAAATCAGTGGTTCAGAGCGCATATCAAACTGCCAAAGTCATGTGATATCAGTAAACGAGGCTTCGTTACGTCATAAGTGTTTCGAAATTTCAATGGTTCACCACTGGGGGGCGTGACTGAGCCATCAGACTTTATCAAAAATATCTTAATTTGTGTTCCGAAGATGAACAAAGGTCTTACTGGTGTGGAATGACATGACAGGGTGAGTAATTAATGACAGAAATTTCATTTTTGGGTGAACTAACCTTTTAATAACCCTCTGTCGATCCAATTGTCCGTGGGCAAGGATACAAAAATGCAAAGTAGTTTTTTTTATGTACAATAGCTAAAGAAAAGCATCAGTCAAGGAGGATGAGGTGCTTGTTTCTTGAAAGGAATGATCTTATTGAATGCATGAGTGCAAACGACATGCATTGACTTCCTATACTGTACGTGCAGCAATTGAATTGAAAAGGCATGAAGAGCTCTCAGTATTCAAATCTGAACCGGTCTGTACCAGTCATTTCTCCTGAATTCCATCCTTTACAGCAAGTCTCTCTCTTTCTCCATCTCACACAGATATTGTATGCCGTATAAAATACCAGAGTTGCACACATTTTCTACCTAAACAACAGGCTTTACATTTTAATTACAGTGAAATGATTGGTTGTTGCGCATTAATCTCTTCTTTTCATTAAGCCTTTGTTTTTCACTCTCTCTCTCTGCCTTTCTTCCTTTCTGTTAAAGTGACAGACACCAAAGCCTCATGGGAAGGGAGGATACAAACTTCTGAAGGAGGCCGATTGTGTGGCAAAGGAATCTGGGATGCTGGGAGTCGCTGCCTGGTGTCACTTGCAAAGTGCTTTCTCATTAGAGTGGCACTGTCTGACATAATGCGAATTATCTTCCTGCTTTTGAAAAACCCATGTTTCAATTACCACAAAGGGAGCTCGGGTTAACAGCTGGATGCTCTGCGGATATGCATTCATTACGCCGGCGTCAATCTGTGCTGTTATACTCTTCAAAATACAGGTTGCAAAAAGAGTTTTACAGATTGAACCCGGAAAAGGAAGCAGATTGACAAGATTTAAACATTATGTATTAACTGAGACTAGTGTGATCAAATAGTTTACAAACTTTGTATGTGCAAAATTTTATCCGTCTTTCAGTTGCTGCAACTTTTGTAATAGAATATTGGAAGGGTATGTTAATTCAATTAATCCTGAAGACCTTCATTAGCTTGTTCAGAATGTCCTTGATCAAAATAACATTAGAATTATGAAATATTCATTGTCAGACAATCATCCATCAGCAGTCCAACCTCTAAAAGGATGATTTAGACAAGTTTACCATTCAAATACTTTCGAAATACCCCTTTTAATCCTCCACTGTTGTGAGCATGATATTTGGTTGCTTTTACAAATAGAGGAATGAATCAAAATGATTTTTCTGATGTTTTCAGAAAACTTAGATGGATCAACTTGTACTGAAGCGAAAACATTGATTTAAGGGTATGTCAATGGTGAGCTTGATGTTCTATATCTCTTTAGAAAATGTGTCGATGCTTCATTTTTTTCTGAAGAACCTGTATCGTAAAATCAAGAAGTTTTGTTTTAACCTCTAAAGAACATTGTTGTCAACTCTTGAAAGAGGATTAGGCCTTAGTTCAATTAGTACATTTACAGTTTTTTTTGCTTAAACACTGCTTACACACATTTTCAAAACTTTGCCCCTTTTTTTTCAAAACTCTACACACAGATCCAAGAATTGCACACACAAAATGCAAAATGCCTCATCTCTTGCAAAATGAAGCACTGCATTCAAAATATCACAAACACATCTCAAAAGCAAACATCTGTCTTATGTTGTATTGATGAAAGCGGAAGCGCAGTGGATAGAGCAAAACAAAACACCGTTCACGAATTAGAAGTCTAAAATGAGAATTTTTAAAGAGAAATGTCAGAGGAGCTTGAGTTTGTTGCCCAGCCCTATTTGTTTGAACCGCAAGAGGTGTCTACTCTCACCTAAGATTACAATACACCTACGTCATACACCGAAACTCTCATGAACGCGCGGACGGACATTGCCGGAAGCTAGTGATTATAGTCTATACAGTTATAAATATAGATATTTTTCTTACAAAATGCATCGCTTTGCTTCAGAAGGCCTTTATTAACCCCCTGGAGCCATATGGATTACATACGGTGCAAAGGACCATTATTTAAGTCTTGTCTCACGTATTTGGTCCAAGCATTTTAGCTCCACTTTCCACTTACAGAAAACAATGGCTATTAAAATAAATGCATTTAAGCATTTGCTCTTTCACCCTCTCAAAATTTCCCTCCATCCTTCCTTTTCACGCTCAGGCAGTCATGTTAACCTTGGTCTGGCGCATTTCGCTTGTTTCTGGAAACGCTTATCCGTTCAAACATAGCTCTCGGCGTTCAAGGTTACAGTTCTGGAAGATGAGCAAGATCCTTGCAGACAAAAGCTGCAACAATCACAACAAGCACTTCAGATTGCCACAAAACCTCGCTGTGCACCCAGCATACCAGAAATAGAGGCCGACGGGTGCGCCGCACAATCAGAAATGAGAAGTGCTTTTTAAATACGACCACAGAGGAGAAGCAAGAGGAATGCTTCTTTTCTTCTGCTCTTTTAATCAGAGGAGAGGTTTGTTTCATGTCTCATAAACCTCTTTGGTTTAACAAAGCCGACTGACATCTTTATTAATGGGAAACAGGGGAAACGGATACATGCAGACATTAAATGGCATTAATACGGTGACTCAATACAGAGAAATCTGATCTGAGCTACAGAGGCATCCGGCATAATTATCTACAGAAAGGACACGGACATTATGAATAGTGAATGTCTGTGTGTGTGCTTATGTATGAGATCTTTTCTCTGCTTTTTTCTTCCCAAACATGACATCTGTTCTGTGATCTGAAGTATCTCTGTGTGAGCGTGCGTGAGCGGGAGTTAGATTCATCAGTTTCCGTGAGTTTCTGTGTGGTCACCACCCTCCTATCTGTCAAGGCATCTGTCGTGTGAACTGACACAGGACGAAGTCCATGCATTTGGGTGTGTGTGAATGTGAATATACACTTTTCATTACAGCATAAAGCTTTTTATCCATCTGGTCCCCGGGCAGTGATGGACGCTGTGTACCTGCAACATATCTGAGTAACCTTTTACCCATTTTGTATAAAGCGGGCCAATAAAAGCACACTAAACATGCTAGGGCAGAGAGCTTAGATGGAAAGACATATTCATCTTCCTCCAGGCTGAGAGAAAGCAAGATTATGCTTATAAGGGCATTTGGGAACAGAACGAAAATGGATGCGAGGCCCTCAAGACAAAATAAGAGAAAGAAAAAACTAAGTTTTGGTGTTTCTTTAACTATGGACACTTCTGGCTTTGTGGATTTTTATAAACTAGAGCATATTTCTCACACTCTCTGATTACTTTACTTTGTCTGCTAACCAAATTTTCAAAAAGTGTAATGGATATATAAGAATCTAAGTAAATTATGTCATTTTGAACACCATCTCGAATAATGTTTTGTCATATAAAATAATTATGTGTTGTCAAACTGTGTTGTGGAAATTTAATTTTAAACATCTTGCTCATGCTAATTTCATATCATTTTATGCATCTATAATGCACACAAATAATATTTTTTTTAAAAATTCCAATGATTTAACAGACTTATGAAATGATTTTTAATAACATTCTAATAGAATTTAACAAAATTACAGCGTGATTACAAATGACACACAAAAAAAATAAGTGACATTTACATTATATTTATTTTTCTTCAAGGACGTCTAAATTTTAATCTCCAGCATGCATTTCACAGATACAAACAGTTGTAATTTGTGTAAATATAAATCATTTTCAAATATATACTGATTTTTTTCAAATTTATTTAATTGTTTATTTAGATTTTAGGAGTTTTCAAACATATAATAATAATTTTATAATTATAAATATATTAATGTATTAATTATTAAAATATAATAATTTATTTTATGATAGATTTTCATATTAGTAGTAAACCAATAAAATCTATTAAATGTAAATCATCTGGAAAGTAACAATTAATGATGTCAGCTTGATGGATGGATGGATGGATGGATGGATGGATGGATGGATAGATGGATGGATGGATAATCTGTTCATTTATACAAAAATTCAACCCCCTGTGGCTGAGAAAAAATTGCATAAATTACCAAATCAAAGACCACTGGCCATAAACCGTTCTCACAGAGATGAACAGATAACCATATTACACGCCAAATGTTAATGTCATCATGACGAGAGGAGCAAGAGAAACCGAAAATGAAAGGAGAAATAAGCAAGTGCAAGAGCTGCTCTGGTTGGGTATTAGAATGGCAGGCTGCATTCATTACTGCGATTCCATCACCGTATGGTCGAAGCATATTTCTTCATGGCCTGTCGCAGGCCCTGCCGGCACAAGGGCAGCCATGCAAGGGTTGCTTATGGCCCTGAGATAGACTAATGAGTAAAGTCCGCCTTGTACACACACACACACACACACACACACACACACACACACACACACACACTTAAGCATGTAAGCTGCTGCAGAAAGCAAACAGAGAAATCTGAACTAGGGATGCCTGGACTATTAGTCCCCTCATTCTGTCTCAGGGCACCTACATCGTAAAAAAATAAAGTGGTAACACTTTAGTTTAGGGAACACATATAAACTATTAACTATGAGTTTTCCTGCAATAAACTCCTAATTTACTGCTTATTAATAGTAAGGTAGTTGTTAAGTTTAGGTATTGGGTTGGATTAAGAATGTAGAATATGGTCATGCAGAATAAGGCATTAATACGTGCTTAATAAGTACTAATGAATAGCCAATATTCTAGTAATATGCATGCTAATAAGCAACTAGTTAAAAGACCCTAAAATAAAGTGTTACCAATAAAGTTGAGAAAACTAAAGGCAACCAGCTGGAGGAGATTTTTGAGTTCTCAAGACAAGTCTCAGCGACTGCACAAAAGAAACAGGCTGTGATAGCTTCTCAATGACGCAATTCAGGGTTAAACAAACACTTCTTTGCTAAGAGCTATGTGCAAAAAAGTGTATTTAGCCAATTCATTTGTTGATTATCAGCTTTTATTAGATTCCATAGATACCCAATAGTCTGCATCTAAACCAGTCAAATTATACAGGGCATCATCAAGACCAACAAATGGAAAGTGTTTCAGACACCAAATAGTCAACTTTGAAAATAAGTGTTGTATATAATAATTGAACTGAGCTTAAATCTTTCTTTCATCAGGTTTCAAGCTCTTAAGATTGCTAAATATATCAAGTAACTTTCAACAGCAAAATATGCAGTTTCATACAACATCACTTTCCTCAGAACAAAATTCAGCACATTTCCAATCAAATGACCCTGAAATTCCCAGGCTCACTTTAAATGACGTCCTTGACCTGGGCTAAATTCTCCTTGGGTTAATTCGGTACCATGGGTGAGATGACCAGATCCTGGTGTGGACATTCCCACAGCCTGTTTCCACAGCTACCAAAAGAGAAGAATGAGAAAGATAAATAGCCAGAGGGGAATGACCTCTGACCCCTAACCTCTGTGACTTGGTCACCTCTCTAATAATGGACAATGTCTAAAACATTCACACAGCCTTTTCAAGCCATTTAAAAACACAAAATACCTTCAGTCTATGAATATTCCACATTTTTTTCCTGGTTATTCCACATGGTCCAAAAGTATGTTCTTTTCTATAGCAAAATAAGTATCTAAAACTTTTGAGCATTTTAAGGTGTCAAAGAAAATTGCATGTAACAGCAGATACCTGCAGAAGAATCATATTTGAAGTGACCTTTACATGTGATTTCCTTTCAGATCAAATTGTGGCATGTAATGAAGACCTGGGGGTTATAATAAAATAGGACAATAAAAATGGGGTGTCCTCATTAACTAGGAGAGGAAAGGGTCCATGCTAAAAGGGTCGAGAAACACATTAGTGGTTATCTGAATCCTGCAAGTATTTGTTTAAACAGGATACTTTAAGGAATTGTACTGGTCATTTTTCTCATTCAGTTACAATAAATAGTGACTGAAGCTTTCAAGCTTCAAAAAAGAATGATAAAGCACCAAAAAATATGATAAATGTGGTCCATTTGACTTGTGCGCTAATTTCTGTCTTCTAAAGCCATATGTCATATCTTTGTGCGGGGAACAAACCAAAATGTAACTATTTGTCTTACTTTCCAGTGAGTTGTTAACCCCTGCCAACTAGATCAAGGAAGTGAACTTGAGAAACGGTCTAATTCTGAATCATTCTTCCGCTTTCTTGGAACTGGATCGACTGATTCATTGACTATCTGACTCATAAGAATGATTCATTCATACATTTTGTTTCTCTAGAATATCTAGGGCAGATGTCAAGATTTGCAGTGAATAGATTAACTTAAATTTCAGTATGTTCCTCACACAAAGCTATCATATGTGTTACATATAAAATGGTAGTCGTACGGACTAGTTTTATGAAACTACTGTTTTTTTACACACATTTTGAAGTGTTGGAGGCTTTATTCTGCAATGTTTATAAAATGAGGGTGAGTAAAAGATGACCATTTTAACTAAGTCTAAAACACTGCTGTTAACATCATCAGGTCATCAAATGTAAAAGGTCCTGAAGTCCTTTGCAAGTATTCATTATGGAGAGTTTCTTGAGCATTGGCGCTGTACTTCAGCACTACTATCACTCTCACCCAGCTTTAAAAATTACCACTGCGCTGAACAAACCAAACAACTAATGAGTAAACACGAAAATGAGTTGCTTTCACGGTACTCTAATGGCCAGAGCTGGCCCCGGGCCCCGGGTTTTTTTTGTTGTTTTTTTTATGGTGATTTTACAGCGGCCCCAGTTTAATGCTGATCTTAATTAAGGTGAAACAGAGATCCCCAGGGGCCAGCGGCAGCCATCACTGCTGCTATTAAGTCACACTGTGGAGAATTTATGAGGCATCATGGGGCAAAACAAAACAGATGCACTGAGAAGCACACAAACACACACACACTGAACCCACAAATGTGCTGGAATACAGAGACAAGCTGTAATATATAAAGCCTCTATATCAACAAGTCCTGGGGGACCTAGGTACATAAAAATAGCTTTTAAACAGCATGACAACAACTAATTAATGTAATTCTAAAGAATTCAATTATATATATGCTAAGGTTAATATATATTGTGACACTGTACAAACACACACAGAAAAAAACATTTTTATATATAAAAATTCATAGTGAACACATCCATCTAGCAAAGAAAAAAAAAAAAATGAAACCATAACCATAAGACTTCTAATTTCTGAGTGTGAAGTACAAACAGATATTAAATTCCACATAGGGAAGATATTCTAGTGCTTTTACCGTGTGTTTGTACTTTTGGGAGCTTAACAGAACTGTTCTAACACGGGAAAAAACAATGCTGTGTTACAAAATAGCAGTAAATAATAATAAAAATAATAATAATAAATGAACATTATTTAATTATAAATAAATAAATACTATTTTTTTAATAAATCCAACTAAATAAATATTTAATTATTTTTTAATCAATTAAAAGCAAGCTACAGAAAATGTTTGCTTAATATTGACAATTACTTTGTACTCTCTATATACAGAATTAATGCTCAATAACTGTTTTCAGTGAAGTAGATAAATATCTAATGTGACCTGCACAGCTCCTCATATCCTCTGAATATTATAGTGGCTCCTTTAGAGGTCAAGTAAACCTGGGGGTCAACTGTCCAATCTAATCAAACTGTATAAATAATCCAAACCACATTTTCAAACACCTTTCACAGGGCTTGACTTCCAGAGGCTGCAGCTTGCCTCATTCTGTATAGATGTGTTCCACCGTCATGCTCAGAGTTTTAACACAGCCTAAATATCAGCACTGTCTTCTCAAATGCCACAACACCATGATGAACAACTACTCGCTTTCCTTTAACGTTACAAAAAAAAAAGTCCTCGAAAGAACAGGTCAAGTAAAAAAAAAAAAAAAATTAAAGGTGAATGTGAAAAAGTCAAATGTGCAAGATCCGCCTTTAGAAATCTATATGACAAAGCAGTTCACGTCTACTTGCAGTGCTTTGACAGGAAAATTTAGTAGATTTATGAAGAATCTGAACATCATCCTTCTATCATGAGGGTGAACAAATGATTACAAAAAGTCACTGTTTTGGTGAACTATTCCAATTACTTCAATCAGAATTTGACTGTTTTCTCCCAAAAACAGTGCAGAAAATGCAAGAATTACATCAATCATTAGAGATGAGAGACTCAAGCATGCAAATATAATTTAGCCTATGCATCTACTCCAGTTTAAACTTCTCGGAGATGATACGGTATATAAAGATACAATGATTGCGACAGAATGAACTGTGTGATGTGAGCATTCTCACCCCTGTCTTAAGGGACAAGGACAGAGCAAGGAAGAGGAAACCGGCATGAGGGGAAAGTGATGAAGATAAGATGAGGGCATTCTGTGATCTTTCCTCAGCTTTATCCTTTTCCCCATCAGGAAGCATGTTGGCTAATCTTCACAGCATGCTTGAGGAAGCCCTTACTCTGTCCGACAGCAAAGCTGTAATGGAAATCTATGCTCAGGCCCTTAGGACTGAACAAGGAGAAGGTGGAGGCGTGTAAAGTAAACTATACTGTGAAGACAAGGATAAATCACAGAGGTTAGTATGTACTTATAGCACTTGTCAGTGGGACTTCATTTTCTGCTTTTAAATCATGGCAGAGATGTCCCATTGAATTGTGTACAAGATATAAACTCGCAAATCTGTATATAACAGAATTCGAAGAAAAACATCAGAAATGTGAGATGAAAACTCGTAATACTGAGAATTTTTTTTTGGATAACACGCTATGGTCTTTAGTTCCTACATATGACTAGTATATTGGCTGTTTATTAGTACTTACAGTATAAAGCACATATTAATGCCTTATTCTGCATGACCATATTCTACATCCCTTACCTACATCCTACCCAATACCTAAACTTAACTACTATCTTACTAACTATTAATAAGCAGTGATTAAGAGTTTATTGAGGCAAAAGTCACTGTAAAACCAAGCAGTGAAATTAATTAAATGAAGTAAGTTTGTTTCACTCAAATAATAATGAAAGCTCATTGTACTTAACAGAAAAAGTTGCGTGAACTCAAAATTTATTGTAATAAGCTGAACTTAATATGATTGAGTTGCAACATTTTTCTAATTCCCAGCATTCTTTGCATCAGACTGTATAAGGAAAATAAATGTTGAAATTAAGTGTTTTTTTTGTGTGTTTTTGCATGAGAATAACATAAGTTAGTGTTTAATGTTGTGTTATGTTGGAATTTACAGGGGGTTGTGTTATGTTAGTTTTCCAAGCACAACACAGTGACACTAATGAATGTAGGACAGCTTCTTTATTATTACTCTAATGAAAAAAGTAATAATTTTTATGTGCTTGTCACAAACTTAAAGAACAAAAATTTCACAGTGTCCAATAACCTTCAAAGGGCATAATTACCAATATATATAATTGTTGTTATATAAAAAGAAATTTACAAACAAATTACAAACAATATAACAAATACTATAGAGATACAAATTAAATAAACTTGTTTTTCAGATACAGTAGGTTTATTTACCATGTATACATTTATTTAACATCTTTTGTTGTTTTATTAACATTAATGACAAATATAGGCTACAGTCCCTTTAAGACCGAATCCATGGATACTGACACATATCCTGTTTTCACGTCCACTTAAGCCATAACCGACTGTGTTTACGTGAGATACTCCACACGATGGACATTTTGACAACTATGTGTGCATTTGACCATTCAGGCGCAGGGAGAACTGATCGCACGCTATCTGAGAGAACTGGGATTGCGCGCAAGAAAGAGAGAGAGAGCGCTTCTGGTCTGTCATTCAGCATGATTCTGCCTATCCCGCCTTCACTAATTGATAACGACTAATTGAAAGTATGCAGTTCGCAATGTGTGTGTTGTCATCATTAATTTTGAAGTATTTCCGCACCTCTGAGGCTGACATTGTTTCTGCTGCTGTTGTCGGTGTCTCTGTGCACGGAAAATTTTGTCAGTTACGTCACGTGAGGTATCGGTCTTTGGTATCGGGGTATTTTTACAAGTACGAGTACATGAGCTTGGCATCGGGCCCGATACCGATACTGGTATCGGTGCATCCCTAGTAATTAACATGATGAAGAGGGGGGGAGGCTGGGAATGGGAGCGAAGGGAGCCACTTTTCACAAAAAGTTCTACTAACTTAAAAAAATGAGTTAGTTTAACTTAAATGTTTTGAGGTAATAAGTTTCCTCACATTTTTTGAGTATTCTGAACTTATTGAGGTTTACAGTGTAGTTAATAGTTATTTAATAGTGAGAACTGGACCCTAAACTAAAGTGTGACCAGATTTTTCAATCAATTCAGGCTTTCTCAGAATTGCAAGTGAAAATAACTCAAAAATGCAAGATACAAACTCGTAATTGCGAGAAATAAAGTCAGAATCGTGAGATAAAAAGATTTTTATTTTATTTATTTTCCATTTTTATTCAAAGAGTTTATAAAACGCAATTCTGACTTTATTTCTCGCAGTTTCGAGTTTATATCTCACAATTCTGACTAATAAGCCAATTATGATCAAAAGACATCAAACCTAAAACTTCAGCTTTTTATGTGTGAAATAAGGCATCGATTCGTCTTTTTCGAAGCTCAAGATAAGCCATGCACTGTTTTCTCAGGATTTTACAATATTTGTTGTTACATTTGGCCCCTGCAGATAGCAAAACTCTTTCTCTGTCACACACACACACACACACACACACACACACACACACACACACATCTAGAGCACTTCACAGCAGGTGTAGTACCTATCTGACACAAGATTACCTCATTGCGTCCTTCAGCGTTGGGAGACCACTTATCTGTGCTCATCACACACACTTACCAACAGGCCCTCAGAGCGACACACACATACACACACAATCAGTTTCTCTCATTCTTGTGGTTAATGAGTGTTAGCAGCAATCTCTCTCAGCATTAGCGACCCTGTCACTACAGATTATCACTGCCAAAGCGAGCCTCGTCTTCATCACGTGTGGTTTTTGCTTGCAGAAAAGTTTTGCAGATGCGCAAAGACTTAATACTTCTTACAATCATTGTGCTTGTTTATGTGTGGCTGAGTTATAGGTGTGCAGGAAAGAGACAGAATGCAGGTTTGGAGATAGTGGAAGAAGCATCACATATTATTTTCTTCTTCCTGCTGCTCAGTGGGAGATTTTTTTCCTCATCTCTCCGAAAAGCTGCATCTACTGTTACAGCAGCAGGTGCTGGAACCACCGACAAGCTCAATCCCCCAGAGAACAGCGGGAGAGTGTGAGAGCTCAGGAACACACACCTAGACTCCGGAACGATAAATAACACACTCACACACTCGCCCGTATACTAACACTATGGTGTATCACCAAAAATAATACTATATTTTGTGTTTTCTCACTACATTCGAGCTTTTGCACAATCATTTTCCATTCAATTATTATCATTCTTATTATAAATAGCAACTTAGCCCCTACTCTGATGTATTAAACTGCATATGAACTCATTGTTTTGAGCACATGGTTGTATAGAGAAAAAACGAGGTGAACATTCATTAGCTATATGGCAGACGCTCACTGTTGAAGCCGCCCTGGAATGGAGGGACATTTTCAAGCCACAATGACAGCATGGAAGTTCTCACCCCCACTGGGCCTCTCATAAACATGAAGCCAACCCACTGAGACCCGTGCTTTAGGAGAAAGTGTGTGTTTGTGAGTGTGAGGATTCATGGTGTTCCTTACTACTGATTTGCTAAAAATAGTGCAGTTTTCCAGAAACAAGTGATTTCTTTTCTCTCAAGTATGACAAAACATCAGACATCACAAATGGTTTTGTCACATTATTACGGTTGCAACCAGGCAAATGGAGGCAATATTCACTCTAAATGAATCAAAATGGAAGTTTAATTCATTTTAGCTAATGAGTTAATTTGGGTTCATTTGGATGACAAGGTTCATTTTAGTCATTACTAGACCCAGATTAGACTTTTCAGCCTTTTCTAGAGAAACAAGATATTTCGATAACATTTTACTTCAATAGTCCACTTTTGAGCATGAGCTGAAGAAAGTGCTTTCATTCACATCCATCAATCATAAACATAACCCACATGGCTCCGGGGGGTTAATAAAGGCCTTCTGAAGCGAAGCGATGCATTTGTGTAAAAAAAAATATCCATATTTAACAAGTTATGAAGTAAAATATCTACGTTGTTAAAATATGTACGCTACGTCCTACGCCTTCTCTATTCAATTTACGGAAAAAGCTTAACTGACGCAACGCCAGTTCCGTTTTTTCTCTTTTTTTTCCCCGTAATTTGAATACAGAAGCCGTTCTGGTGGAAGCTAGATATTTCACTTCATAACTTGCTAATTATGGATTTTTTTTTTTTTTTTGCAAATGCATCGCTTCGCTTCAAGAGGCCTTTATTAACCACATGGAGCCGTGTGGAGTACACGTTTATAATGAGGTCAAATATGGATGCAAAAAACTTTTCAAAGGTAGATACTAGGATGCTCCAAAGGATCGGCCACAGATCAGAACCAGATGATAATTACCTTCTTTGAATCTATACGTCTCTCAGCTTGACCTTTAAAGTAGTGTTTATAACCACAGTGCTGTACCAGGTGAACAAATATCCAGTGCAGAGCTTCCAGGTTCAATGTCAGAACGCTGACTCAGTATTGGCCATGCGAGTGATGCTGACGCTGGAGCCGCCCAATAATGAATCAGCGTTCTGACGTAGAACCTGGAAGCTCTGCACTGTGTCTACAACATAAACAGCGTAGGAGAATGAGAGGGAAGAGAAGAAATTGTTGAATAAAGTCGTCATTTTTGTTTTGGTTTTGAGTACCAAAAGTATTGTCTAACTGCTAGTTTGACCAACTAGCAGTTAGACAAGAGGTAATCAGTCTTACTTTTCCAATTCTAATTAGACTGATCTACCTTTTTACGTATCTGGCTTTAAAAAGTAAAGACCAGCTTTGAAGAAAAATAAATAGTTTCCTAACTTTTAAGACTCGTCTAAGCAGTTTATGCAACCGGCCACAAGGTCTGGCATTAGCCAGTTCAGCGCAGTAGTCATTTCTATCATTGCTATGCTGTTCAAATGCAGCGTAATAACTCCAAAGTCAATTAGCATTGCTACTAACAAAAGCTTGGCCGAGCATGAAAACAAAAGTATGTCACAGACTGTCCTGGCAGTTCAATGGCCGTCTTTGGGCAGCTGCCATCCCCATTACAGAAAACAGCCCTCTGTCTGCACGGCCAATTCAACAGCTAACATCATAAGCACTGAACCGAAATGAAGGCGAAGACAGACAGCTAAATAACGAGAGATCGGAGGGATGGCGAATAATTCTTGCTACTTGAACTTTCGCAGATGGGAGTACAACAAGCACACACAAGCCACTATAGAGAATTAAACAGCCAGCTGAGCGCATCAGTGCACAACTAATCAAAAGTGTTGTTTCTCTGTCTCAGGAAATATAATGAACAACTGAAAAAGAACATGACTCTTGTGCTTTCTGAGGGACTGTTTAGTCTGGCATCATTGAACCTCTTCTAAAGTCAGACTTCTGACTACTGAGATAACCCGGTGATTTGAGTCATCGACTTGAAACACTCACCAGATTTGTGCGATAAGAATTACATTACTGAGGGAAGGAACCACCACAACACAAAGTGTATATACTGTATTAATGATCTTAACCAACACTTCCAAAAATGCAAGCCACATAAATATCATAACCCATATCTCTACAACTTTTGTCATATTTTCCATTAATCATAACACCCAGAGAATAAAGTCCAGTTTCTATCATTTCCTGCACTGATTTTGGGGGAAATCTGTAGAAATTCAATAAAATTGATTTAAACAGAGAATGAAATTTGTTAAGCTGAGTTGGAAGTAATGCACTTTTATTGATATAACTGAAATTAGTCAAAATATTTAATAAACACACAACAAGAACTAGTAAATTCTCCAAAAATCTGCAGACGAAAAATTTTATAATATACACTACAGTTCAAACGTGTTTTTTTAGTCTCTTATACCTATTAAGACTGCATTTATTTGATCAAATATACAGTAAAAACAGTAATATTGTGAAATATTATTAGAATTTAAAATAACCGTTTTCAATTTTAATCAATTGTAAAATGTCATTTATTCCTGTGACGCCAAAGCTGAATTTTCAGCATCGTTACTCCAGTCTTCAGTGTCACATGATCCTTCAGAAATCATTCTAATATGATGATTTTCAGGAATATTATCAAAATTTAAAACATGTGTTGCTTAACATTTGTTTGCGGAAACCATGATACATTTTTTCAAGATTTGTTGATGAATATAAATGTCAAAAAAAAAAAAAAAAAGAAAAAAAGAAATTCAAATCCTTTGTAACAAAAATGTCTGTACTTTCACTTTTTATAAAATTAATGCAGTGTATTCATTTCTTTGAAACAACATTTTGAATGGTAAAGCATACATATTTATAAATATTAATGAAATAAATATCACTATAAATATTATTGTCAACTCTGCTTATGATTTAATGTAGTTTGTGTATTTTAATAGGTGTATTTAGTGTGCATTTCAGTGTCACCCTACATTAGATTCTCATTGGTTTTATTATAAAGGTTCTAAATTAAGAATAATTTACTCACTACTAATTAGCTCCACAACAAAAATCACTGTGTAGCAACAATTTTGTTTCTATGGGCATGTCAGAGAAGTTAGTATGTTCCATGATTCATTTGATCACATTTATGAAATCTCAGGATTATACTGTGTAAAAGGATCACTCACCAACAACAACAGCTTTCACAGCACAACACTGTCCTTCCAGTCAAGTTCTACATTTGGGTGGCACACTCTCCACTGGCCTGTTTGACTGCAGGCCACATTCTGCACTTTGAAGCTAAATCTTCCACATACACTGCTTGTTCCAGAATAGAGGGGTCTCTGCCCTTCAGGGCTCCTTCACGGCAGGTTAGCCTGCTTCAAGAGCTCCTTCTTTCCCCCCACAGTGATCAATTGACCCCTGCCAGGAGGAGCAGGTTTGCTGGCATTAGGCTAACATAGTGGTACAGCTCTATTAACTGACTAATCTGAGTGATCTAACCATTATTAGTCATTTAAGATGACAGCCAGGCACCATTCTTTATGTATTTCTTCCAAATATGAACTCCATGACTGCCATTTTTGCCTTGTCTCCCTCAATCTTTGAAACTCTCAATCACTCTCTCCCATCCTCTTTCTTTCTCTCATGGATGAATACATTCAGTGTTCTGGCACATCCTCTCTCTCTCTCTCTCTCTCTCTCTCTCTCTCTCTCTCTCTCACATACACACACACACACATATACAGACACACACTGGACCTGCGGGTAGAGTTGAGCGCTAGAACTCTCCTGGCATGTTTAATGCAAAAGCATAGGCTGAATACTTTTGATAACTTTGAGACAACTTGACACAAGCACACTACAGACTACAGTATGTGGATGCTAGCACGCTATAGCAAGATAAAATTCATACACAAAAGAAGGGCTTCACAATAAAAATGGCCCACCATGGGCCAGTATGAGAGAATTTTGTCTCTACTGACATTAAAACTTTGATATTCATTTGCAAATGTAAACATGCTTTTTTTAGATTGTTGTAGCAAACATTATAGCACAATATATTCTGTGATTCCAGCTTGCTGCAATATTTTTTTAAAAAAAGAAAACAAAATAGTAAAAAAATTAATAAGGAAAAAAATATATAAATATTTCTACATTGCTGTAGCAAATTATTCTGCTAATTCGTGTTAACACATGCGATTAATTCAAAAACTTTAACGCGTTAAAACAATTTAATGCAAATAACGCAAATAAATTACTGAAGCATGCAAAATTGCGAACTGCCACATTCCATTCCTTCTGTTTAAAGCGGTGCGTTTATGGCCCTCCTTAATGTCCAACTCAGTGAATGTATCTTTAACGCGTATTCTCATAAACACAGTCAGTTACGTCATAAGTGAACATAAAAAACTGCAAAAGAAATTGTATGTGTGTCAGTACATTAGATCCGTGCATTTGCTCTTAAAGTGACAGCAGCCTAATATTGCTGTGTATGTCATTAATGTTAATCAAACAACAAAAGAGAAAGAAAATCACCCACTGCTTTTGACTGAATAACTTTAGAATCTGTGTAGGCCTATATTTATTTCATAGGGCCCTATTTTAACGATCTAAGCGCACGGTCTACAGTGCATGGCGCAAGTACGTTTAGGGCATGTCTGAATCCACTTTTGCTAGTTCAAGGATGGGAAAAATGGTCAGCGTACCCGGCGCATGGTCTAAAAGGTTTGTCCTTATTCTCTTAATTAGTAATGGGTGTGTTTTGGGCGTAACTTGCAATAAACCAAACAGAGTCTCATCTCCAATTCCCTTTAAAAGCCAGTTGCACTCACGCCATGGCGGATTCGCTTTTTACATGGCGGAATTTGCAAGCGGAAAAACTGAACTCTTCTCTAGTGAAGAAACGGATCTGCTTGTGCACGAGGTTAAAGCGCACGAGCAGACCATCTACAGGAAAAGCCAGACTCCTCCATTTTTATCTGTATGCACACAATAATAATCTTTTACATTGTAATCCTTTTATTTTTAATATTTGGCATGTTGTGTGCTGCTGCGTGTCCCTGTATGTGTGTAATAAGCAGAGTGCACATGCGTCGTGCACCCGCATATAGGCGCATATTACTAAAGTGTGCTTTAAATAACAAAACAAATATTGCGCCATTGACTTTACACCAGGTTTCAGTTGGTCGATGGCTCGGTCTATTTCTGTTGTCTCAAAATAGCAACATGCCAACAATGCATCTGAACACACCTCGTTTTCAGACCAGCACGCCCATTAGCGTACAAATGGGTACAAACGCATTTGCTATTTAAACAACGTGGTGCAGGACGTGAAAATGATAACTGTGTCGGGTTGAAACTAGCAAAAAACTCTTGCTTCGGGCCTGGCGCCGCATTGCACTGGGTGTATGATAGGGCCCATAGAGTGAAGACAGTGCAGCGTTGTACAGTGTTTTGTTGACTAGAAAAATAAGCTGACCTTCAGCTGACCAAGTTGTGTTATGTCTTAGTATTGGCAATCAAAGGAAATTACTAAAACTGTCTAATCTGAGAGTTTAATTTGGCTGTATATAGTAAATGATAACAAAATACATGTTAAGATAAATGGTGCATGCTCAATTCTGAAATAAGTGTGTGATTAATCGCACAAAAGGGTGTGTGTATATATATATATATATATATATATATATGCAGGTTTAGCTATTGTCACATGCCAGTGATTATCCCTCTGTGTGCCATAGGTTGCCGACCCCTGCACTATAATATTCTAGTGAATATTATAGTCAGACATCTTTAGATTAACCCATAGACACTTCATGGTTTGGAAAAAAAAAGTCCGACAAGTGGAATTGCAGTGTACAACTGAATAACCATGTGTACACAAGACTGGACTACTGAATAAAAGCTCTTCTTTCACAGTACCGTATGAAGCTACAGTCAGACAATGAGCGACGTGATGCACTCCAGCCTTGGCTCTGCAACACAATGACCCTTGTGGTTTAATTATGGCACGGCATGTCTTTGTATCCAGAACTCTGAAGGCACAAAGGCCGCACTCCTTTGGCCACAATTGACTATATATGGTCCCCTTTCAGGGAAAAGCTCTCCTCCATATGCAAAAGATGAGGACAGGGAAAAAACGCTTGGCTCTGTGTGGGCCGAGGTGAAAAATAAAGCACATCAGTGGCTAGGGTCCACATACAGAAATAACAAGCAGAGATATGAAGAGCAGAGTGTGCTGACCAAGACTCTGAATGGTATAAATTATGATGGCCAGACACTCGGAGGGCCAGATAAAGGGGCCAGATTAATGGCTGGGCTTCAGGACCACAATAAGGCATCGTTTCTTTATGCAGCAGCAGCTCATAAACGGCCGTCGGCTGAGGCAGGTAGGATAGGATGTTGATGGAGGCCTCATTAACAGGTAGGAAGACCGGCTGAGCTGAAGTTTAGTTTAGACTGAGTGGAGCTCAGCTTTTTTATGATGTTACAGCACTATGTGCAGGGAATTGGAGAGATACACATACAGTGGGGAAATTAATCCCAAGGGAAGGTTGTATCAGACTCACAAATGCAGACAGGCATGCCTTAATGCTTGCAGAATGTACTCAAACATGCACAAACACACACACACACACACACACACACACACACACACACACACACACACACACCAATCAAAAGCCATGCTCAAACTGATTTAAACACCAAGAGAAATTCAGAAAACAGTTCATATTTATACCGATGATCAGGGTGATTCTAGGATTTCAGCCTGAGGCGGAATGAGCGCCTTATTTGAATATGAGCTGTGAATTTGAGAGGAATAATTCTTGCTTTAAGAGAGAGAGGTTGCATTTTGTTTGACAGATTTAAGTTGCCCCACGTTAAGGGTAAGCTGTGCATGCATGAACAATTTACATTGAAAACAAAAATATGAACAAAAACTTAGGGGGAAAAAACAATAAAAGCTCAAAGAATAATGTTTATTAGATAAATAATTTTTATTTTCAATTAATATAAAACATAATGGGACCTAAAACTAAAATGAACTGTGTGCAGGAAAATAAAATAAAATAAAATAAAATAAAATAAAATAAAATAAAATAAAATAAAATAAAATAAAATAAAATAAAATAAAATAAAATAAAATAAAATAAAATAAAATAAAATAAAATAAAATAAAATAAAATAAAATAAAATAAAATAAAATAAAATAAAATAAAATAAAATACGGTGTGCAGGAAAATAAAATAAAACAATTACAATAAAATAAAATAAATAAATAAATTACAAAGAATAATATTTTTACATTTTAACAATAAAATTACAAAGAATAATATTTACTAGACAAATAATGATTAATTATTTATATATAATATAATTATTAATATAAAACATAAAATGAACATAGACTAAAATGAACATATAAAATGACAAACTGTCATAATAAAAATAATGTAATTTACAAAAATACAATATCTATCGTAATTATATATACTGTATATACAACAATAGTCTGTTTTTTTATATAAATTATTTAATAATTTATGACTTTTTTTTAAAAAAAAGTGATATAATTTAAACACTGGCAATTCATGTGTGATGCAAAATATAAATAGTATAAAATAAGTATTTAAAAAATATTTTTTTTAAAAAAAAGGTTACCACTTTTACATTTATGCACATCTTACAATGACAAGTAGGATTATACAATGAGTTCTATCTAAATAAATGGTCACATGAGAAAAACGATGCACAGTTTACTAGATTAAAAGGGGTGACAGCTTATCCACTCGCCCCTATAAAGTATAAATGGATGTTTGCCTGCTGCATCAACTACTGTATGTGCAACCCCATAGAGTTCCCAGAAAGAACTCAGAGCATTCCAGTGAATTCACAGAGATCACGGCAGTCCACTTCCAGTACTTTCAGTGGTTTTAACATCAGATAAAGAGAGAGGATAACCACAGAGTAGCAACAAAAGCAACTTTCGGATCAAGCTGTCCTTCTCAACATTAGTGCTCTGCTCAGATCTGGGCAAGTGAGCGAGAGAGAGAGAAAGAGAGAGAGAGAGAGAGAGAGAGAGAGAGAGAGAGAGAGAGAGAGAGAGAGGGAATGCCAAAGAAGAGAAAGACAGAGGAGCGATCACTAAAAAGCAGAAGTGGCATCAAACAGAGCTGTGCTCCCAAAGGAAAAGGGCCGGGGGGAGGCCGTCCCGTCTTTATCAATATGGGGAGCCTGCGGCAGACGTGCAGGGCTGCCCGCCAACTGCATCATGCATGCACGGCACGCTCCAACCTTGCTACAGTGATGAGGCAAACTCTGTTAACCATTAGCAACCGGCATGCTGGAACAGAACACGCTTTAAGAATTCTGACAGGGGTTACGGCTGTTTTCATTAGTGATGTCAGCATGCATTTCAGATGAGAGACAAGTTTATAGAGGGTAATTCATATTTCTTGTATGGAGTGCAATGTTCTGGTATGGCCAATTTCACTCTCGTTAAACATTTAATATAGTGTATTGACCTGTGTTTAGCAAAATTCTGGTTAAGAGTTAGTTCAAAGATTGCTAACACTCTCCTATGTCACTACTTCTAATGGATTTGATGGACAGCTGGCATGGAAATGGCTCAAGGATCTGTATTAGAGGTAGCATTAGAAGTTTACTTGTAAAAGTCAAAAAATTATATATATATAAATTATATATATTTTATTTTAACTGTAATAATGAATGAAGTGTTCAAGGTGTCTGAATTTTGGTTTGACTGTACATATATATCTGTTTCATACTGTCATATTGTCTTTTTATGTATCATATTATTTATTTTAAATTACTTTAAATTTAAATTAATATAGCCTAATTAATATTCATGAGTAACTAACACTGATGCACATGAATAAACTAGGTTACTCCCATTATAAATCAACAAGGCCAGCTGAACTGCATTAGGGAGCTTTTATTCTGATAGTATTACGTACATCACAAGTATTATATACATTTTGTTCAGGGTTCAGGCAGCAGAAGTCTCTTGTACCAGATTTCCCACATTCACAGTCATTTTCCCTGGCAATGATTTCTGAAGGATCATGTGACACTGAAGACTGGAGTAATGATGCTGAAAATTCAGCTTTGCATCACAGAAATAAATTATATTTTTAAGTATATTAAAATAGAAAATCATAATTTTAAATTGTAATAATATTTCACAATATTATTGTTTTTTCTGCATTTATTACGAAATAAATGCAGCCTTAATGAGCATAAGAGACTTTATTCAAAAACATTAAAAATAGTAATGTTTCCAAACTTTTGACTGGTAGTGTAGTTTATATGGAGACACTAATGGTGTCATTTTTAAAAACTTGCACTTTGAAACCCATTTTCAAAAGTTTGCTTTTTCAGGCCCCCAAAACGCTGTTGTTGTGTAAAAATGAATGGCCAAAACGCATACAAAGTTTTCCGTTTTTAGTTGAAAACGGTGTTGTGTAAACGGTCCCTACAAACCTGATCTTATATAAAAAAGCCCTTACACAAACAACTTGCACATCCACTACATCCCACCTTTTCAGAAAATTACATTTTTTTGTCCTCAACCGCTGTGGCATTTGGTCTTTCAGCACCTGCTATTTTAAGTATCTAAGTGCAGGTGGTGTGTCAAAAGGTCAATGCCATGCTGCGCAATGATATGATTCTGAGAAACACGCTGAGGGGACGAAAACTGCACAGGCCGAACTAAGACTGTCAGAGATTCTTGCTGCAACCACATCTATTCAAATATCAGCATCTTTTGATATTATCTATTTTTGCACTTTAGTGCTTATACCAAGAGAAAACAGCATAATTTTCATCTAAATGACACCAGTTAACATGTTTATTCAATTTACGCTAACACAAAGAGTTAAATGCATCACTTTGAGATGTTTGTCAGCTTTATTACTCAAACCACAATACAAGGCCACGCAGGTGGCATTTCTTTTGCATTTGCACTAGAACAGAATGCCATTTGGCTTTTCAGCTTGATTAAAGGACACAAAGAGAAAGCGCACATAAGCGAGAGAGAGAGAGAGAGAGAGAGATTCCGTCATTGTGTACCGTGGCAGATTGCCTTGTCCGTGTAGTGTACATTCTCTTTATGCTTGTCTTTGTGTTCAATCGTCTACCTGAAAAAAAAACAAAAAAAATAACAAAACACTACCAGCAAGAGGCTATTTCCATCCTTCAAGAGGAGTTGCATGCCATATATGCCGTCACAAATGCATCCACACACAAATACTCCAATCAACGGCTGTTCACAAACTCCTTTTTTCCCCCTCTAGAGTTCCTCTGTCACCTTGCTCAGAAATGGGTACTTTGCCATTATTGTGTTTGTTCAATAGGAAGCTGTCCAATTCACCTTTCGGTCAGCTATTTCCTTATTTTGTCTTTGATTACAGGGCTGCAGAAGGCTCCTAACAAGAAAGACTGATACAGCATCTGGTCTAACTCCTGGTCTAACTCTAGGTGCACATTCTCCCATAACCACTTTGTCTAAATGTCTATTTAAAGGCCCACCCACTTTGTGCCACTGTGGGGACCAAGACAGGCAGCCTTCATGCCGCATGCAAAATGACTACCATGCCTGAGCGTGTGCACAGCTGCTGGGGTTCAGTCTATTACAGAGGGTATCAGAGAGCTTCTGAAAGGTAACACTACAATAACTGGATTTCAATAGCAGAACAATTTTGACAATAACATTGTTTTTGCGTAACCTAACATGTCTTTGTTGGCACTTTGCACTTATTTTAAAATTAAAATACATAAAAGTTGCAAAGTTACCTTATAGGTCTCTTCATCTGACGCATACTGCTCATAAAACTGGAAAGTAAATTCTCAGTCTGGCAAGCTCTAATCTGATTGGCTGACTTTAGTAAACATGAAAAAGTAAACTACAAATTTATTGCAAAATTATATGCATATGTTCTTGTTTTTGTACGACCTTTGAAGAGGCATGTTTTATTTTATGTCAATCTGTTATTGTGGTTTAATCTATTTCACTTAAACCAATCCCTAAATGGCAGCTAAAACATGAACAGCACTGCAAAAAAAAAAAAAAAAAATTATATATATATATATATATATATTCAGTATATATATATATATATATATATGTATATAGCCCAAAGGGTGAATTTTACAGGAATTTTAAGGACATTTACTCACAGCAGGAATGCACGATTTATTCCAGGTACAATCGCTAAAGGAACAGACAGCTGTGAAGCTAGTGCTTCCATTACCCCGTGTTTTTATGCTTTATAGAGCTGAGGACTTCAGAAAGGTGAAGTGAAGCACCTCAGCATCCAGCCCTGCTGCTCTCGCCCGTTTAATAACAAACATATATCCTCTCCTCCATTTCTGAAATGGCGGCAAAAAGGCCGTTAGAGACTGAAAAACAGCCACACAAATTAAAGATACCGTTAGGTGTAAAACCGTTTTTTGGGCTGCGGTCCCCACTATCTGCACCCACCATAACTGCCACGTAATGGCCAGAGTGATGTACTGCCATTCGGTCCCAGCGTTCATTTCCTACAAAACTGCCCGCATCACTGCACAAAACACTGTAAAACAAGGCCTTGACTCAGAATACGGAGAGGCCCCCTCAGTATTTGGCCTTTGCTTTAGTGGACGGACATGATAAGGACTGTAAAAAGGAAGGAGAGATTGCTCATCAGCGGTGCAATTAATCAATTAGAAAGAGCAAATCGATCTTTCTCCCCCCATCCAGCATGGCAGGCTGACAGCACTCAGGTGTAATTAAAATTGTAGCTATTGACAAATCAAGATGGATGGAGGACCACCACGCCACTACGCTTCTTAAAAAAAACCAATGAGAATGAACGACCATCGTTTTACATGTTGCACAGAACAGCTATATTCACTCTGGTGCCACTGGCAACCTGTCATCTTCCTATTGCTATCATTTAAGTTTTAGTTAGAGTGAGGTCAGTTAAAAACCATTTGATTTCTAATCCGTGAAAATAGGGCACAATGTACTTACTATGAAGGAATTTTCTGTATTGATTTTTCACAGGTGCCTATTTTGAAGTAATTGTAATTAAAGGAAATGTCATTAAAGGGATAATCCACCCAAAAATGAAAATTATCCCATGATTTACTCACCCTCAAGCCATCCTAGGAGTATATGAGCATATCTACTTTCAGTCAAACACAATCAGAGATATATTTAAAAATATCCTTACTCTTCCGGGGGGGAAGATTTTAGTTTTAGTTTTAGACTTCTAATTTGTGAACGGTGTTTTGTTTTGCTCTATCCTCTGCGCGTCCGTGTTCCTCATTACGTCATGTGTCGGGTCAGAGGTTACTCTTCCGCCGCAAATCGATACGTATGGCCGTCTGTTGGAAGCAAGCTTTATAGTTGATAAAGTTTTAAATATGGACATTTTTCTTACAAAAAAAACATCGCTTTGCTTCAGAAGGCTTTTATTAACCCCCTGAAGCCATATGGATTACTTCTATGATGGATGAACGATGAATAGAAAGTTCAAAGGAACACCATTTATTTGAAATATTTAGCAAATGTTCCACTGAATATTCCCTCTATAACACACAGTAAATGACAGCAAGGGACATTTTAAACCAGCCTTTTTAATGCTACCAAATTCCTGATTTCTAGTGAATATGACAGGAGAGATATTCACAAACACCACCTCAATTACCTGGGGATTAGAGAGAAAGATTTCGGTGACAACCTGTGGCGCATTGCAGACATTATTGGATCAACTGTAGAATTTGAGAGATAATCATCTTGTTGAAGATGATAATCACAATAAGTGTGAAGCGCTGTTGGTCATCTAAACACACTCTCAGGTGATGAAAATGCCAGTTTGTTTATGGACACAATGGCATTTTCGTCGCCCCCATCTGCTTGTATGAGAAAAACCACAAATGTGTTCGCTCATCAAAGTGAAGCACCCAACAAATCAAAGTTAGGGCAATTACACTCCCACATCCCTCTTCTTTATTTCAAAATGGCAACAGCTGTTTATTGTGGTCTAAACTGCACTGTAATTTCATAGGGAGCATATGGTTACAGTTGATTAATCCAGAAGGAAAAGTGTTTTATTATTTCCAAAGCAGGATGGGTAAATAAGCCCTCAAAGGGGCAGAGAAAAGAGGTGGAGAGTTTCGGAAACTAAGGCGTATATCCGCAGGAATTGATCGGGGGTTCGGGCTTCCTCTAGCGAGTGGCTTCTGCTCCGTGGCATTGATTGATGAAGCCCCTCTGTGCTGGTGAGATGTGGTATCTTCATGGAGAGGGTGGCAGGCACCATATGCTCACTGATACGCATATGCACACGCACAACCACGTGCCTGGTTGTGTGCCGTGTCACGCTTATAGACTAATCTTAGTGCAATGTGATGGAAAGCACACATACACTTCTAACAAGTTGAACCCAGAAGCCTGTGAAGTCTGTCACAACATCTTGGATTCCTACATAGTCACATTTATACTTAACTATTAAGCAGATGCTCTTATCTGAAGTGACTTTCAAATGACAATGCTACAACAAAAATGATTCATCTTAATGAGATGTGTTGTAAAACAAAGTTACAAAATAGCCAAGAATGATACACATTAATACAGAGATGTAAGTGTGACAAAGTAGCAGCGGAACGAGCCAAGATTTAGTTTTTTATAAACAATAAAAAGAGATTTCATCCATTCCCACATAACTTCAAACATACATATTACTCCAAAAACCAACCCTTTAAAAACATTTCTGTTGTCCCGGTTAAGTCAGTAATTCAGATTTCTACTTACCATGTTTTCCTGCTTAATAATAGCATTATAACATAATAATAACATAATAATAACAGTATTAGCCAGTATAATAAATTAACCAAGCTGACCATTTCAAAAAATGTTTTAACTTTTTAGTTTGTGTTGCTTTCCAATCCAATCTTCTATTCTCCCTAATGTTTCCAGTCTCTCCTCTCACTGTATTTATTAACAAAGTGGCAGAAAGCCCAAAAATTATATTTAAAATGGAACAAAAATGGAGCAAATTGGTCGCTAGAGCATTGAAATACACAAACACTAACGGCTCATCGCATTTTGCGGTTTGAATGAGATTGCAGAAGACGCTTTGCACCCCCTCTGCGTTAGAGCCGTGTGGAACGTGTCTTGATTCGAGATCATTAACGCTTGAGGAAATACAGTATGTGGTATCATACTATGACGCCAGCTACAGGTCCAATTATTCACAAGAATTTTGAGATTACTGGCCTTTTTAGCTTATAAACACGAATTCACACACGTTCACGCAAGCACCCCGAGGGAGCAGCAATTACAGGGTTCAGAGGTGGCACCTTACACACAAGCCAATTTGATTGTATTTCTATTCCAAGTGCACGGCTCGCCGCTTAAGAGTGTGAGACTTAAAGACCTCATGAACAACGCATCACACTGCAGTCCACGCTCATTACCATACTGCCACGCGCTCTGTCTGACTTTGGTAAACAACCCCAAAAGCGCCTTGCACAGTCTCCACACTTTGCATAATTGTGCTTTAAAAGGCCTGGGATTCCGCTGACTATTACCTACAGAATGAGTACTTGAGTGCAGCGTTCTCCGAGCGAACGTGGAGGTATGTTCATCTGATTTTCTGCTTTAAAGACTTTAAAAGAGTTACGGGCTCCACCAAGTCACAGATAATGGGCAACATTCCCGCAGAGGCTCGTACGTGGCGGGATCATACGAGGAGAGGTGTCTGAATGAGTTCAGCTACAAGTGGAAGTGTACGGATTGCAATTCCATCGGGTGCAATTTCTCTCAGATGCGGGTCAAAGAGCAGCGCTGTAAAAATAAAAGTTCTTCAACGATTCTTTGCTGAACTTGCTGACTTATTAAGAACCATTTTTCACTGTATACACTGTTGAAAAGTCCACCAGTAAGATTTGGTTTCAGTACAGAATCCATGCATCCATCCATCCATCCATCTATCCATCTATCTATCCATGGAATCTGTATTCGCTAAACTTAGAGAGTGTTGGCCAAAGAGGTATTACAAAAGATGCTACAATATCCAGGTGTGGTTCTGCTTAAACGATTCCTGAAGACCCAACTGCAGACACCGGGACATGTGGGAAGAATGGAGGCGGGAAAAAGCTTTCCATGCTGAAACGGTTGGGTGTGGAGATAGCATCAGAGACACACAGGCTGTGCGTGTCATTGTGCTCTCACACATCCTGAAATGCTATTCCCTATAAAGCCCCTTTCTCCCTCTTATCCATTTCTGCCTTGATTCAGGCCAAGCCAGTGAGAGGAAGAAACCTGTAACTTCAAAGAAACCACTGCAGGCATACACACACTGTATATGGAAAAGAGCCCAGCGTTGACTCAACATTTCAAAGCTTAATGTTCCCACAACAAAGTCGGTTAACGTGCGCCCACTAATATTCCTACACAGAGGAGATCACAAAACGCTCCTCATTAGAGACGATTTCAGAAGCTAGCAGAACTTTATCAAAGAGAGATTGGAAAGATTGAGCCATAAACCAGGTCAGCTGGGGACCAGTTTACACAACCTGAGAACAGCTGAAACTAAGAATGGTCACAATGCAGACACCCCCATAGAGGCTCAAGCCATGAACCATCTGTCTTAGCTTGTGCACTGAATTTCCATAGAGGCAATGGTGTAGACCAGGGGCCTGTTGCACCAGCTGCGAAAGTTAAAAAATTAGCATAGTTATGGCATAAATAGGCACTAAGATACAATTTATGCACCAAAAAAAGTATCTGAAATGTAACCAGCAATATAAACAAAATATTTATGGAAGCCTGCGAAAAGAATAAAAGCAGACTGATTAAGGTAGATTGATTTCTTTATGCATGTTTCAATCAATCAATCAATCAATCAATCAAAATTAAAAATTCAAAAGTATTTATAGTTGTTTAATATTATTTATGTATTTAAATATAGTAATTGTTTTTTTCATTTCAAAACTATCCATCATATTTCAATAGAAAAATAATTAATTACAGTTATTAAATTACATTTTTATCCAATTAGAGAGTTATGCAACAAGAAATCTTGTATTCTAAATAAATACATTTATACTAATGTATTTGCTTTTTTTAAAAAACAAAACAGAGTTCCGTAATATTATTTACATATTTTAATATACTAATTATTTTATTTCATAACTATATATTGTATTTAAATAGAAATATAATTCTATATAATTATAATACCAGTTATTGAATTATATGTCTATATATATCTATATTTTTACAGTTATGAGGCAACAAGTTTAAAATATTGATGTATTGTAAATAAATAAATACATTTATAACTTTTTTTGTAGTTGTATATATACATATACATATATATTTCACCTATATTTCAAACTTATTGCCTAACTGCTTATTGCTATAACTGTCAATATATATTATATTTCTACTGATTATATATATTTCTACTGAATATATATATATATATATATATATATATATATATGTGTGTGTGTGTGTGTGTGTGTGTGCGTATATTCAGTAGAAATATAATTATTTACCAGTTATTAAATTGGCAGGTATACGAGGCAATAAGTTTGAAATATAGGTGAAATATTCTAAATAAATAAATTGCACACAAATGTATTTTTTTCATACAGTTCCTTAATATAATTTACATATTTAAATATACTGATTATTCTGTTTCATAACTATATGTTGTATATCAACAGAAACCATTTTTTCCATAGACAGTTTGATTTTGATATTCCATTGACAATTTATTAATACAACCATGCTCTTTACATTCCACTTTAAGCAAGACCTTATGAACGCTGCTGCAACACGACCCTGGTGTATTTTCACATAAACCACACAGAATCAAGACACATCCAAGACATGCAATCTGAGCTAAGCAGGAGGTATAGTAAGAAAGAAACTGTGAAAATTCTTTTATTTCATTCTTGTAAGCAACCTCTAGCAGTCCCCTTATGTAATGCGACTTCAAAGAGCAAGTGCAGCAAAAGTGCAGATTAAAAAGGTTGGAATACATTGAGCGAAAAAACCCGAGTGCCCCTGGAGTGACAATAAGCACATTTCAGATGAAACGTGAGCAACGACAGCGAATAGCAGCACTGTATCAATTACACCCCTTCACCGGCACCCCTGAGTCCCCCCCTCCTCAGCTCTTTTCATCTTCCTCAAACTTTCTCAAGAGTAAGATATTATCAGCATCATTAGCGTTTTAGCTTTTATTTTTTTACACATCACTGATGCAACTTTTTCAGCCTATTCTGACGCACTTAATCTAAATCTCAGAGTTTCTGTAATTATTTGTTTGACGCTTAGCATGTTTGCATGTTCGTGTAACAGCCTTTGGCAACTTGGCGAAATCAAATGACAACTGCTAAGCAACCAGACACTTTCTTTCGAGTTTGTAACCGGCGTGTTTTAGATGGAACCATGGTACCAAAGTATGTGCCTACCGTGCAACACACATTAGTCTGGCACCGAAGACATATCTTGTGCAGTCAAAGCTTCAGGGGCCATGACTCAACTGACTAGAAGCATAATGCCTGCTTCAGTGGGCTCAGAGAGAGCATTTAAAACACGCACCATGGCTAAATGCCTCACTGGCAGTCCTTGAACTTAGTATTCGGGTATGCGTCGGTGTGTGTGAGCGCATTCGGTTGCGTTTGTTGGCCACGCTTGACTCCGAGGAGCTCTAATCACAAATGGATTTGTCCGAGCGTTTTAAACACGGCTTCTTTTTACGTTGTGAGTGAAGGATTAGCGCGCCTAATCACAAAATGAACAGATTGGTTGAAAAGAGCTGAACACGGTGGAATAATGAATGTAGGTAGAGAAATTACACTGCTCTTGATTTAGCAAACACACTTTATTATTATCTGATTAGCACACATGAAAACTGTGGAATATCACAAACACTTTTTCTCTTTCTGTCTCGCTTTTATTTCTCACTTTCACTTTCTTCCTAAAGTTTTTTTTCTCGAATATTTAATATTTGCTGACTTTTGTGCTAGCACTCCAAAATTGATGTAATATTTTACCCAGCGCTATGTATATCCACTTCTTCTCTGCGGACTCCATTACACCTCCCCAGGTGAGTTGAGACACTGCGAGTCATTAGGCTCTACAGGAATCTATGAGGTACCTGTCTGACAGAACAAGCCATTCCCTTTGCTCTCTACATTTTCCAGATGCTGTCAATGAGGTAAAGGACAGACTTACTTTTGCTTCTGCAGGCTTTTAAATGCACGGATAAGGTACATCTAAATACGCATATTTGAGTTTAACAGGAGATATTTTGATATTTCAAATGTAAAACATGTACCTCGCACACTGTGTTTGAACCTTAAAGGAATATTTCATCCAAAAATAAAAAATATCCCAAAATTTACTCACCCTCAAGCCATCCTAGGTGTATATGACTTTCTTCTTTCAGCTGAACACAATCTGAGTTATATTAAATAATATCTTGGCTCTTCCCAGCTTTGTAATGGCACTGAATAGTGTCCAAGGTTTGGAAGTTACAAAAAGTGCATCCATCCATCGGGTCAGAGGTCAATCGATTCTCTCATGAATGCACATACTGTCGTTGCCAAAAGCCAGTGATTATAGTTTATAAAGTTTTAAATATGGATATTTTTCTTTCAAAAAAAACCATCACTTTGCTTCAGAAGGCATTTATTAACCTACTGGAGTTGTATGGACTACTTTTATGATGGATGGACGCACTTTTTGGAGCTTCAAAAACTCGGGCACTATTCAATGCCATTACAAAGCTGGGAAGAGCCAGGACATTATTTAATAGAACTCTGATTGTGTTCAACTCAAAGAAGAAAGTCATATACACCAACGATGGCTTGGGTAAATTATGGCATAAGTTTCATTTTTGGGTGAACTATTCCAATAACTGCTCTGGTCAATTATATGATTGGGTTTCAGGGCATTATTAAAGAAAACAGGAAATATATATATATATATATATATATCTTTGAACATTTTAAACATTTTATATGTCTTTACTATCACTTTTGAACAAATTAATGTGATCTTACTGGAAAACAAGAATTTTACTGACTACAAACTCTTGAACGGTAGTGTACATAAAAATACTTTTTATTTAACAAAGTATTTGGCAAAGAAATGCTTCATTTCTTAGAAAGCCTTGACCTGTTGAATTTCCCTGAAAACCAATTCAGTAAATTCCACTTACATCCCTGCTGTACTCAGACTAGACTTATCACTGTGGTGTCTGAATTACGAGAAAGTATTTCCAGGTATCTGAAATATGTTTGGTCATGGGCTGAGTGATAAGTTCACTTTTGATTTGAAGTTGAGCCACTCATGCGGACCACTAGAGCAGTCCTCAGGGGGTAACATCAAGCCCCTACATGCAATTGGTATTCAGGCAATGAAACTGCCTGAGGCATTGCCCACAGCAACAGTATGTCCGAAGAAAGCAATGGCCCCCATCCAGACCCAAGCTGACCCGACAGGGAGTTTCACACCTGCCCTGTTTAACATGGCGGAGAAGATTCAGGAAGAATGAGTAAAGAAAAAGACACTTAATCAATAGTTCCTACCCTCTGTCTCCTAGTTTTGGGTGATTCGTATTTATGAAAAAGCAACGAGGGCTCGATATGTCTGTTCATGCGAACTGGTTTCCTAAGTGTCGACAGTAAGCAACTTAACAGGCCATCGCTGAAATCTCAGGGAGTTGCCAAGGTCAGACCCCATGAATCCATCAGTCAGTCTTGATTTACAAAAAACCCGCAATATACATCCAAACTTGAAATATCCTAACCTGAACTTTTGTTCTTTGTCAAACTTTGTCTATGTTGGGAAAAGGTCAAAGGATAAGAGAAGCCAAATATTAGATATACACGCAGTATAACTGACTGAAAAAGTGCTTCACATGCGCTGTTTTGAGGATTGAAACACTCAACGAGGCCTTCGGTTGAAGAGCATCATCAAATCACAGCCGCTTCTAATCAATGTGTCATTACCTTCACTTCGAACACTGCAGTCAAGCAATGAATGGCATTCAGTAGAAAAGTTTCACTGTTGTAGTTCACTGTTGTGGCGGCGATGTTGAATATGCTCTGCAAAGAGTCCAGGAGAGTTACCACTTCGACCCTGCCAAACTCAAACAGACAGTCTTCCTTCTGAAACCTCAAGTGAGAAACACATGGTTTAACAGCATGCTAACCCTGTTGAAAAAAAACAGCATATGCTGGCTAGGTATGTTTTGAAGCAGTCCTTAGTTGGTCCAGCTGGTCATGAGCTGGTCCTAAACAACTACCTCCAGCTCAGGACCAGCTTAGACCAGCTCATGAGCAACTAAGTACCAGCATAAACCAGCTCAAACCAGCTGCCATGCTTTAAAACATACCTAACCAGCATATTCAGGTTCGGTGACTGAATGACACATTTGCTAGCATATCTGAGTCCACGCAAAACAAGACATAATATGTCTTGACTACCTCTTGTTTGCATTTAGTCCAACAATGTGTCATTACCAGGCACTGCATGACAAGCAATAAAAGCTAAGTTAAGGTGTGAAATTTCACATGAAAAAAGGTCCATTGTCCATAGTCAGCATTGAGATGTATGAAACATTGCTCAGAGAGAAGTCACTTTCAAACCAAGCAGCTTTCTGTTGGTCAGCGTGGTGAATTTCCGTGAACTTGAACATGAGCGAAATCTGTGTGGCGAACCTTATCACCCTCACTCAATACTCCCAATCACAAGGATTCCTATTGGAATACCTGGCGAAATTTTGCAAAGCAAAGGTAAATGTGACTGAACCTTTAATCTGACTATTTCCCCAAACTAACTGTAGCGGTTACTGATAATCTTCATCTTTGCTGTGGCTCTTAAAAGTCATGATGTTGAATTATGATTATGATACATCATTTGATTTGGGAGCCGCGGCAGGGATGATGATTATCAGTGAATATCGGTGGAAGTTCAGTCTATATTCATGCAAAATATGCATATTAGTGTTGTCAAAAGTACCGACTTTGGTACCAAGTCCCTACTGAAATTTAAAAAAATGTGACGCTTTGAGCGCTGTTGAGCGGATTCGTAAACACCTGTGATTGGCTATTGTGTTCACGTGCTCTTCAGATATGTCTGTGATTGGCTACAATGATCAACACTTCAAAACATATTGTAAATAGACATCAATGACGATCTACACCAAGTACTTACACAGATAGACACAAGAGTGTTTGAAAGCAGGCATCTATCAGTGGACCGCTCCACTGATAGACGCCTGCTTTCAGACGCTCCCACTTTCAAATTCAATCACTTCCGTGTGCTTTCATTGATTGATCATTGTAACCAATCACAGACATATCTGTTGAGTGTGTGAACACAATGGCCAATCAGAGGTGTTTATGAATCCCCTCAACAGCGCTCACATTTTTAAAATTTCAGTACCAACTTGGTATCAAAGTCGGTACTTTTGACAACACTACTTACTATAGTAGGCAAAAAGGTACATGAAATGAGTAGTATGTTCAAATTCTCAGTATTCATAAAAGTTCCTGGATGACCTATATTTCTGGTGAAAGGATGTGAAGTGGCAGTGAAGTGATGCAACTGATGCCGTAGGTCATGTGCGGCTGATGTCAATGTGATGCATGTTTTACTTTCGGATTTTATTCATACACACTTTTTACATCGCAAAGTGTCATTCATCAAATCCAGCAGCGATTTTGGATGCACCTTTGGAATATAGCACACGGTTTGCATGAACTGCGTTTATGGTGCTATTATAGTGGTCTTTGGAGCATAACAGCCCATAACCACTATGAACTGTTGCTGTATATAGCAAAAATTTGATATTCTTTAAAGACAGATATTCTTTTTTTTTGGCATTGAATTGAATTGCATTGCGTGAAAATTAAAAAAAATATGAGTATACAGATTTGGAACGACATAAAGGTGAGTAAATAGGGCCAACTGAATTAAATTCTAAGGTGAACTATTTCCTTAAGGCTGTTAAACACTTATTTATGTAGTCTGTACAGTGAAAATCAAAATAAAGCCCTCACGGTTCTGTTTAGGTAATATATTCCCAATTTATCTCAGATGGGGGGCTTTTTCTCTCCGCCGAGTAGGAGTTTCTCAATGGATTTTTCATTAAAACCACAACAAGATTCAGAGAGCTTCATAAGCGCTGTGGTGGGAATCTGTTTTAATGATGTTTAGGTGAGACTCCCAGACCCCAGAAATGTTCCAGGAGAACCTGTGAGGTTAGAGACAATTAACTTGAACGAATCAACCGATGCCACAGATCATTATAAAACACGAGCATTGGATGCTATGAAGAAGGTTAGTATAACACACATTCCCTCTCTCTGCTCTTCTCGTTCCGTTTTCCTTCCATGCACACATACACAAACTGGTACCCTAATCCTCCCAATGTGTAAGTTATCACTCTACTGTAAATGTCAGTTTGGACAGCATACACTCATGAATGATGGATATATGGCAAGTCCTAGTTTGCCACGGTTTCCTCCCTAGGCAGCATTACAGAACAGCCTATTTCCCGATCCAGGGCTTAATGTTTGCAGCTATCACGCATTCCCAACACTCCCACCTGTGCTTGCATAACAACTACCTAAGCAGACCAGCTACGCTTAGAGAAAGTTTTAGAAATACATTTCAGCAGCATTGCATTACAGTGGGGACAATATCGTGGAAAAAATATTAGAAAATATTACATGTTTTGTGCACCTGTGTAGATATTTTCATTTTAGCCAACATCGCCCACCCAGCAAATGTATTTTTTTCCCATGCACGAGATTTGAGTATATTGCTTCTATCCTTTTCCAGGCGGAAAGAACGGAAGCGACTGCTCATGCGAGCTTCTGTTGCTCGCCTGCTGTCTGCAAAATTTAGACGAAAACAATTTTCCCCGCTTGAGGCCATCAGCTGAGGAGAGAGGCAAATTACCACAAGTGGCCAGTTAAAACGCCTTGCACTCCGCATGCAGAGAAACTCAATGGACTACTTTCTGTCTTTTCAGTGGCATAAAACCATGCTGGATGGGGGGCATGTGCCCTCAAAATTAGGAAAAAATAAAATCGATATTGTAATGAAGAAAGTAAAAAAAATCGTCTTTTTTTGTTGTTGTTGTTGTTGAAATGGGCTCTGTGCTTCTCATTCATTCACATAGTGTAACTTTTATGTCTCTAGGTATTCATATGTATGAGTAAAAGTTTAGTTAGATGCCTACATGCACTTTTTGCAAGTCCCCATTACAAATAATGAATCATTCTATCATAAAATCTCACATTAGAGTCTGTCAGCACTCTGAAAATGTACATATGATGAACATGCACCTTATGAAAACACTTTTCTAAGATGCCACTGGTGAGCTCTCTGTAACAGAGCTTTCTCGTTATGTGCAGCCATAAAACAAGCAAGGAGTTCATTAATTTTAATGGATAATCTACAGACTCATTAATTGGCTTTGGTTAATTTCGTGGCCATGTTGTGTATAATATGCAGTTGCTGCATGTGGTACGGACTTTAATACACTTCTAAAGGCAGGTGGGTTATTAGTGATAGCAAAATGTTCTGGTCCTGGAGGACTGCACATTTTGGAGGTCTCCCTTATTTAACTTACCTGATTTATATCGTGAGTTCATTACTAAAGTCTCCAAAACCTAAAATGGGTGTGTCAGATAAGGGAGACATCCTAAATGTGCAGTGCTGGGGAAGGTACTCCAGGATTGACAACCACTGCTGTACAGTTTCTCCATGAGACAGAGAGAGATAAAAGAGGCGAGAAAGAGAGCAAGCAGAACTGCATGACACATATCTCACATATATAAAGGAAGATGGTGTAAGATGCACTTAATAACTGAATAGCAAGTTCACATTTAATGAACTGTTAAATGATGCTGCACATGCTCAATTCATCTGCATATATCATTAAAGACACGCTGTTATTAATCCACCTTCCTTTTAAACTGTAATTACCCCAGATTAAATGACTACAAAACTCCGAGGTTAAATGTTAGAGTCCCTCAGGCTCACACTGGAGACAGTTCATTTCCAGCTTTTAAACACCAAGCGCTTTTTACCTTGTGCTGACGCCAGATGTAGGAGCACCGACAGCAATATTACAATCCAACAGGGTCTCTTTCTCGCTTTACCCGAATTCCCAAACATTGTCAGAGGAGCAGATGGAGAGATACTGAACGCGTTTGTCCGGCACGCCGGGTACATGTTGCTCCTCCACAGGTCAGCCACAGTTGTGCGCGTAATTTTCGAGAGTGTCTCTGACGCGTCTTTGCTCAAGTGAAGCGATGTCTTGTACGACTCAATAAAAGACTAATCCTTCACATGTATATTTTAAACTTGAATATTGTTAGCTTGCAGGTGTGAGTTTGTTTAGGTTAAAACTTTGCGCAATTACGCACGCACAGTCTACGACTCTAGTGCACAGAGATATTGATTTTTCATTGATCACATAGACTTTTTTTCCCCTTTCATCCACTGTCTCTACTCTCACGCGTTTACTTAATAAATGTTTGATCAATGAGTATATTCCCAATCCAGAGCGCAAACGCTTCTAGTTCACGAACTGTTGATAACGGTCTCCAGTATCTGATTAGACGGGTGATAATTCGCTCATAATCAATAATGCTGTGTTATTCTCGTTCCAATAACCAAAAGTTAGTCTCTGTCCCTGGCGCGTTGCTGTTGTTATCCCCAAGATGAGTCTTTTGCAGTGAAGAACCTCCCGTTCACTGAGTCCGCCCAGATGCAGAATAAGCTTCATTCGGCATAAGTAACTTTCCAAGTCCCGTTTTAGTGCGCCACGGTGCCGTTTAGTCCAAACGAACCATGCTGTGCGTAAAGCTCCGCTGTGTACGAGGGTGCAAAACGGTATACGTGAGAGATCAAACTGTCATCGCTGAATGCCGCCCAGGAACCGGCCCGTTGCGCTGAAGATCTTCAGCATCGTATGAGCAGCGGATCGGAGAGAGCGGTGCGCGCGGAGGGGGCTGACGCACGGTGCCACCGCGCGGTGAGCTCCAATAAGACACGCAGTGAGACAGACGGGCGCTCGCTGCTGAATGCACTGAACGCGTGCGAAAACAGCCCAACAGTTATTCTGAACGGATGAACGGTCACAACGACCTTTCAGTAATGTCTCCATCACTCTATAAAACAGCG